>NC_080164.1:166661044-166916044 GCF_950295315.1 Erinaceus europaeus | reverse complement strand
AAACAAAGAAAGCATTTGCTGCCTGGGGAGTGGCAGTGGTTGAAGCAACATAAATGAATGAAGAAAGAAATGATTGTATTAAAGATTGCTGAAGAAAAATTCTCATGAGTTCCTTGGACAAAATGGCTAAGGTTAGAGATTGGTAGACGTCACTCTGGAGCATTCACCATAAGCTCATGCAACCCTTTGATCAATATCTTGTCCCCCCCCCAGGCCTGAAAATCTGTCTTCAAACAGGAGAGGCACCCTAGCACCCCAGAAAGCTAGCTCACATATCTATGTTTGCTCTGTTTGTTCATTTGTTAAAGACTTTGATACGCAGGAGGGGTGGGGCCTAGTTCTACTACCTGTGCAAATTCATTTGTCTTTCAATATCTAGATTTGAAAAACACACACACACACAAACAGTTCTTTCCTCACTGGAAAGTCTTTTCTTTATGGCTGGGAATCCCTGTGGACTAAACACACAGGCAATGAAAGAACAGCCGACCAGACATTTGTCCCCAGCCCTGATCTGAGAGCCTGGGGAGCCAAGAGCACAGGTGAGCTTACTATGGCAAACTGAGGCCTGGGAAGGAAATTTCCAGAGCTCCAGTCCTGTGTGGAAGTCCAGGAACTGCTCTTGGCTTACATTTTTATGGGGCTTGAGTTGAGTGACTCTTTCCACTTGCTCTGATTTAGGAAATGCACTGGGGAGCGTCAGTAATGAAAACCATGGCAGACCCCCCCCCCCCATGGCACATTCACAACTCGATGGGCAAGGCTGACCTTTGAACAAGAGAGGTGATGTGATTTCTGTCACTGAAGTAATTGACTTCTGTTGCTTTCCAAATTCTCCCAAACAGGACAGACTTTATTCAAGCTGCTAATAAGAGTATAGGGACTTAGAGTCTTCCGATGTTTTCCTACTCGATTATAGCAAATTCCCGATTGGAACAAGCTCTTATTCAAGTTTGAGTTAGTTCATAAAGTTGAACTTGTAGGAACAGGGAAGGTAGTGCATTGGAAGTGTCTAGGACTCCTATGCCAGAGTGCCCAGGTTTGATCTCCTGTACCATCAATTAGCAGTGCTCTGGTCAAGAAAAAAAAAAGAAAAAGAAAGGAAATCTTCAACTTGCAAGTAAAGCACAAGAAAAGCACCTACACTGTGATGTATGTCACAACAGACTTGCTGTTGAGTCACTGGAAGGGTGAAAGAGTAATGTTTGCTGAGTATTTACTACATCTGGTACTCGGCTTTGCAATCTTTGTTCTTTCCACTAAGTCCTTCCAATAATCTGAGAGGTGGGTTTCTGGGTCTTCATTTTACAGCTATATACCCCCTCCCCCAAAGTCAAGTCTTTTATTCAAGGCACATCTTTAAGAACTGCAAATGTCAAGGCTTTAGTTGATATTATGTGGTTTCAAAGTTGACACACTCTCTTGTTGGTCATTTATTTATTTATTTGACTCTTTTTATTCTTAATGATGGAGATGCAAAGAGAAAGATAGATATACCAGATCACTGCTCAGCTCTGGTTCATGGTGGTGCAGAGGATTGAACCTACGACTGTGGAGCCACTGGCATGAAAATCTTTTTGCATAACCATTATGCACCGTTGCAGGTGGCAGGGTTATTTGTCTCTCTTGGCTGAAGAATATTCCAGTGTGTGTGACATGTATATGTCACATCATCTTCCGGTAGACTTCTGGTGGGTCCCCTTGGCAGTTGTGGATGATGCCACAGTGATCCCAGGCATGCAGACCACTTTGATGGCTGCTTCCTTTCCTGGATATCTGATTTCATTTCCTGGGATGACAGGATCATGATCATATGGCTCTTCTATTTTTAAACTGTTAACAATACAGTGTAACATACTGGGAAGTTTGCAAATGGTGAAGCAGGGCTGCAGGTGTCTCTCTTTCTATCACTCCTTTCCTTCTTGATTTCTGGCTGTCTCTATTCAATAAATAAATATTTAAAAAAAAAGGAAGGAGAAGGGAAATGCTAGGACTAGTGCTCCAGCGACAGCCATGGTGACAAAAATAAAAGACCTTAAATGTTCTCGCCATAGAAAAGCAATGGTAATTTTGTGGCAGGCCGGAGGAGTTAGCAACCAAAGTACAATACAGACACCTCTCAAATATATCATATCCTTTCAATGCCACAGCTGTTGTATTTCATTATATCCCATTTTTAAGGAGAGAGAGCCAGGGGTCATGCAGTGGTGCACCCTGTTGAGCTGTTGAGTGCACACATTACTGTGCGAGGATAAGGGTTCAAGACCCCGGGTCCGCATCTGCAGGGGGAGAAGCTTCACAGGTGGTGAGACAGGGCTGCAGGTATCTCTCTCTCTCTCTCCCTCTCAATCATCCCCTCCCCTTTTAACTCTGTCCTATCAAATAAAAAAAAGTTAAAAACTGTCACTGAGCTTTTATGCTTGTCTTTTAGCTGATAGGATCACAACAATAATCCATCTGTATTTGGGGGGAAGTGTGTGTCTTACTTGAGGTGGTACTGTGAGAAATAAGGGGCATCTAAGAAATCCCTGAGGAGGACATCTCCCTTTCTGTATCCATATCTCCACTATTCTCAATTCCTTTCCTTCCTTCCTTCCTTCCTTCCTTCCTTCCTTCCTTCCTTCCTTCCTTCCTTCCTTTTTTACCAGAGCACTATTCAGCTCTGATTTATAGTGTTGCAGGTAATTGAACTTGGGACTTCGGAGCCTTAGGTATCAGAGTCTCTTTGCTTAAGCACTGGACTGGGTGGGGGGAAGATAGCCTAGTGGTTCTGCAAAAAGACTTACATGGCTGAGCCATCAGAGGTTCCGGGTTCAATCCCCAGCATCACGAGAAGCCAGAACTGAGCAAGGTTCTGGTGAAAAAAAAACCAATAATAATAGTAATAATTCTTTGCTTAACCATTATGCCATCTATCCCCCTCTTCAATTTCTGTCTGTCCTATCAAAAAAAAAAAAAAGGTGGAGGGTGGCCACCAGGAGCAATGAATTTGTATAGAGGCACCAAGCCCCAGGAATAACTCTGGTAGCAGAAAGAAAGAAGGACTTGAAAGAGAAGTAGGAGAAGAAGAATGTGATGAGGAGGAGGAAGAGGAGGAAGAGGAAGAAGAGGAAGAGAAAGGAGGAAGAGGAGGAGGAGGAGGAGGAAGAGGAGATACATATAAGTCTTCTCATTCAAACTCAGTGAACTCAGCATGGGAGGAACCTTGAGACTTACGATCTAGAAAAGCAGTTCTCTCAAATGTGAAGTGTTTCTAGGGTTGGGGGCAGGGGTTAAGAAGATGCCATCAGGATGCCGGCCAGGCTTCCCTGGACTGAAGACCCCACCAATATGTCCTGGAGCTCTGCTTCCCCAGAGACCCACCCTACTAGGGAAAGAGAGAGGCAGACTGGGAGTATGGATGGACCAGTCAACGCCCATGTTCAGCGGGGAAGCAATTACAGAAGCCAGACCTTCCACCTTCTGCAACCCACAACGACCCTGGGTCCATGCTCCCAGAGGGATAGAGAATGGGAAAGCTATCAGGGGAGGGGGTGGGATATGGAGATTGGGTGGTGGGAATTGTGTGGAGTTATACCCCTCCTACCCTATGGATTTGTTAATTTATCCTTTCTTAAATAAAAAAAAAAAAAAGAGCTCCTCTGGGCAGGAGAGGTATTACAGTGGTTATGCAGAGCCTCTCATGCCTGAGGCTCCAAAGTTTTCAGTCTCCTGAACCATCATAAATCAGAGCTAAGCAGTGCTCTGGCAAAACAAACAAAACAAAACAAAACAAAACAACAGAACACAACAGTCCTCTGACAGCTACACTATACCTGATCCTAAGCCCTTAACCTGGGTTCCTAGGGTCAATTTCATCTCTGGTCTTTGTAAAATCTTCCCAAGCGATGGCTCTCAGGTGTGGCTGACTAGTAGCCAAGATGTTTGCAGAAGACATTCAGCCTCCATCATGGTCTGAGCTCACTGGCTAGGATCTATTCTCATTGCTGTCTTTATTTGCGTTTCTCTGACCATCGATGACTTGGAGCATTTTTTCATGTTTGTTGGCCTTTTGAATCTCTTCTATGGTGAATATTCTGTTCACATCCTCTCCCTGACTAGGGTCTATTCTTCGCTATGAGTAGGGTCTAGATTTGGGTTCTAGTACCACAGGGCAATGTTCCACTGGTGGAAGCTCCCATACTGTGGTGTCTCTCCTTTCTGTCTGAATCAAAGTTGATCAGTATTGGTGAAATCACACTTGTCCAAGGTCCCAAGTCCATATAAACACTTTTCTTTCTCCAAGAAGACTCTCATCTTTTGTTAAATTTATCCACAGGTACTTCAAGTTATGTAAAAGTTGTAAGCATTTTCTTTCATATGTGACTTGCAATAAATTGTGAATATGTGAAACAGTGATTTATTTTTTTGGTATGTTGACCCTGGCTCTGCAGGCTTTTTCAGCTCGTTTAGTTGCTACAATAGCTTTTTCTCAATTATCTTTACTTATGGATAGAGACAGCCAGAAATCAACAGGGAAGGGGGAGGCAGAGAGGGATAGAGACAGACAGACACCTGCAACACTGCTTCACCACTTGCAAAGCCTTTCCCCTGCAGGTGGGGACTGGGGGCTCAAACCTGGGTCCTTGTGCATTGTAACATGTGCGCTCAGTCAGGAGCACCACTACCCTGCCCCCTACAACAGCTTTCTTTCTACCTTTTTAATTTTTTATTTATTATTAGTTAGAGACAGAGAAACTGAGAGGGGAGGGAAAGGGAGAGAGACAGAGAGACACCTGCATCCCTGCTTCACCACTCATGAAGCTTTCTCCTGCAGGTGGGGACCGGGGACTTGAACCCGGGTTCTTCGGCACTGTAGTGTGTGTGCTTAACCAGGTAGGCCACAGTCTGGCCCCTTACAATAGCTTTATCTTTTTTAATGATTTTTTTCTATTGTTGCCCTTGTTTTATTGTTGTGGTGGTTATTGTTGTTGATGATGTCATCATTGTTGGATAGGACAGAGAGAAATGGAGAGAGGAGGGGAAGACAGAAAGGGGGAGAGAAAGACAGACACCTGCAGACCTGCTTCACCGCCTGTGAAGGCGATGTCCCTGAAGGTAGACAATAGCTTTCTTAAGTATTTCTTAGACATTCTTCTTTTTTTTTTAAATATTTATTTATTTCCTTTTGTTGCCCTTGTTGTTTTAATATTGTTGTTATTGATGCCGTCATTGTTGCATAGGACAGAGAGAAATGGGGAGAGGAGGGGGAGACAGAAAGGGGGAGAAAGACAGACACCTGCAGACCTGCTTCACTGCCTGTGAAGCGACTCCCCTGCAAGTAGGGAGCTGGGGCTCGAACCGGGATCCTTATGCCGGTCCTTGCATTTTGCAACACATGCTCTTAACCTGCTGCGCTACCGCCCGACTCCCTGCTAGACATTCTTCTGAAGGACTCTCAGTACAACACTGATTACAGCAGGTGAGAAGAGACACCATGATTTTGTTCTCAATTCAGGGCACAAGTAGCACTCAGCCTCTGGACATGAAACACAATATAGATTCTGTTGTCAATATTTTTATCAGATTGAAAAAGTTTCTTTCCTTCTTTTCCTAATTTCCTGTGTGTTTTTGTCATCAAGGAATGTTGAAGTCTGTCAAATATTCTCTTCTGCATTTATGGAGACAATGTTCTGCTTCCACTTTTTCGGTCTGTTGACACGGTAACTTACACTGATTGGTTTCAGATGTTAAATCAGCCTTGTCTCCTGGGCTAAATTACATTTGGATGTGAAGTATTATCTTTTATTAACTGCCAGCTGCAGTTTGCTAATAGCTGGCTAAGGACACCTGTATTTGTCTTTCTGCGAGATGCAGGGCCAGAGCTTAATTTTCTTTTGGAATATTTGACAGATTTTGACCGCAAGATAATGTTGACCATGTAAAATAAATGTGAAAGGATGTCGTAGAAGTGGTGGATTTGGGGAGAGAGACTACTTTGCTACTTTAGATAGTGCCAGGATTGAACCCTAGGCCTTCCATATAATGAATGTTACTGAATCACTTTCCCCTCTTGTTTTTAATCTGAATATTTATTATTAACTAGGTCTTTACTCAGTCATAGGCGGTACTTGGGCAGTGAGTCTGGTGTCTCACATATACAATTCTGTTCTCTATTTGCTGAGCTACCTCCTTGACTGCACACATTTTGATTTTAATGACTTTAAGTTAGACAGAGCTTTTTTTTTTTTTTTTGCCTCCAGGGTTATTGCTGGGGCTCAGTGCCTGCACTAGGAATCCACTACTCTTGGCGGCCATTTTTTAAATCTGTTGTTGTTGCTGGATAGGACAGAGAGAAATTGTGTGAGAGGAGGGGAAAATAGAGATGGGGAAAGACAGACACTTGCAGCCCTGCTTCACTACTTGTGAAGCTACCCTCCCACCCCTGGCAGATGGGGAGCCAGGGTGTCGAACTGAGATCCTTGCGCCGGACCTTGTGCTTCATACTATGTGTGCTTAGTTCGATGTGCCACCAGACATCTTCATCAACTTAGAATGTCATTAAATTTATTGTGATTGTTGTTATTTTGCCACCAGAGTTATCACTGGGGCTAGGTACCTGCATGATGCATGCACCACTCCCACTGGCCCTTCCCTCCTTTTACCTAGGGAAAAAAAATTAAATTGAGATGGGAGGGGAGACCTGCAGCACTGCCTCATGGCCCATGAAGGTTCCCCCCCTGCAGGTGAAAACTGGGGGCTTAAATTTGGGTCATTCCACAGGACAATGTATATGCTCAACCGGTGCACCATGGTCCAGTCCTATCATTAAATTTTCTTCTCCTATGAAATGCTAATCATATATCCCCCCCCACCCCCACCCCCCGCCACCACCTCAGCACTGTTCAGCTCTGGTCTATAGCGAGGGATTGAACTTCAGACCTTGGAGCCTCAGGCATTAAAGTTTGTTTGTATAATCATTATGCTCCCTCTCCCACCTACTAAATCATCTATTTTAAAAACTTTTCCCCTCCTTGGTATTCTATTTTTTATGGTGGCCATTTGGCATGCATTCTTTCTACATTCTAGATATCTAGTCTTTATGGTGTTGGATATGTTGAGAAATTCTACATGAAAACCAAGAGTGGTCTGGGAGGTGGCACAGTGGATAAAATGTTGGATTCTTAAGCATGAGGTCCTGAGTTTGATTCCTAGCATCACATGTATCATAGCAGTGCTCTGGTTCTCTCCTCATCAGTCAACTCAACAATAAATTAAAAAATATAAAGGTTTTCTTTCTTTTTTTTTTAAAGGAAGACAATTAAGTAGGAGAACTTGAACTTCAGTGAGTGTGATACCAACAGAGGTGGCTAGAGGTGAGATGCCCCAAAATGGGGCAAGGTACCTTTGTTTTCCCACGTTCGTTGCTCTAAAGGTCATGGAGAAGGAATGATTTTGCCAGGGAAGACCTGCCACTTTCTGGCTTTCTGGATGGGTTGGTGTGGGAAATAAGTGTGTTCCTGACATCTAGTGGGTGGAGGCCAGTATTGCAGCAGCTAAATGCTCTCCAAATGCACAGCTCACAACAAAGAACCAACCACAGGGCCCCCAATAGTGCTGGACAGTGAGAGAGTCTGCTCCACGACAATAAGCCACTGACCTTGAGTTGCCCTTGTAAGGATGACCTGACTTTGGGCAGATTCCTGCAGCTGGGGGGGGGGGGGGCTGCAGCTGTGAGCTATCAGCAGCCTCTGCCCCCAGCAATCGACCGAGGAATGGGTGTGTTTGTCAGAGACCCTCCAGGCACGGAGCCCTCTGCTTGGCTCCGACCTTGTCTTCTGATCAAACTGGTAATAAAAACCGGTAATAATCTTTCTTTTTGCTTAGAGTGAGGTAAGTCTTTTTTTTTTTTTAAATTATTTATTAATGAGAACGATAGGAGGAGAGCGAGAAAGAACCAGACATCACACACCGGTATGTGTGCTGACAGGGGTTGAACTCGGGACCTCACGCTTGAGAGTTCAGTGCCTTATCTATTGTGCCTCCGGGATCACGACTAAGGTAATTCTTTTTTCCTTTTTTTTTATTTGGCCTCCAGGGTTATTGCCAGGGCTCGGTGCCTGCACCACAAATCCTGGAAACCATTTTTTCCCCTTTTGTTGCCCTTGTTGTTTTATCGTTGTTGTGGTTATTATTATTGTTGTTGCTGTTGTTTGATAGGACAGAGAAATCGAGAGAGGAGGGGGGAAGAATGAGGGAGGGGAGACAGAGAGGGAGGGGGAAGGGTAAGGGAGGGGAGACAGAGAGGGAGGGGGGAAGAGTGAGGGAGGGGAGGCGGGGGGGGAGAGTGAGGGAGGAGGTGGGGAGAGGGAGGGGGGAGGGGAGACAGAGGGAAGAGGAAGGGGGAGAGACCGCAGCACTGAAGCCTTCTTCAATACAGTGGGGCCAGCTTGGACCTGAGTCATGCACATGGCAAAGCAACTCACTATCCAAGTGAGCTACTTCCAATGTCCAGTGGTGGCACATCTGGTAGAGTGCACACGTTACAATGTGTAAGGTCTTGGTCTGGGAGGTGGCACAGTGGATAAAACATGAGGTCCTGAGTTCAATCCCTGGCAGCACATGTACCAGAGTGATGTCTGGTTCTTTCTCTTTCTCCTCCTATCTTTATAATAAATAAAATACTTAAACAACAACAACGTGTAAAGTCTCAGGTTCAAGCCCCTGCGCCCCACCTGCAGGGGGAGGGGAGGGGCCTTTATGAGGGGTGAAGCAGCGTTACAGGTGTCTTTTTCTCTCCTTCTTTATCTAGTCCTACCCTTTCACTCTGTCTCAATCTAAAAACAATGAATGAAAACAGACAAAACACAATCATGTGACCTATTCCACCAGTCCTCCATGAGATGCATTTAATAGGACAGTAGCCCAAGATACTCACTCAAGGTTATTGAGCCAGTCAGACCCAGAATCAGAATCCATAACTGCTGGACTCCAAAGCTGGCTGGTTCATAAGCTTTGCTAAGGCATTGCTAAGACAGTGTACCTCAGACAAAGTGGATTGACTGCAAACTTTCACCAAGCAATGACCCAAAATCCAATCTCAGAACCATCAAAAACCCTGAGATTGGGAGTCTCAATAAGGGCGGTAGCGCAGCGGGTTAAGCGCACGTGGCGCAAAGCACAAGGACCGGCAGAAGGATCCCAGTTCGAGCCCCAAGCTCCCCACCTGCAGGGGAGTCGCTTCACAGGCAGTGAGGCAGGTCTGCAGGTGTCTATCTTTTTCTCCCCCTCTGTCTTCCCCTCCTCTCTCCATTTCTCTCTGTCCTATATAACAACAATGACATCAATGATAACTACAACAATGAAAAACAACAAGGGCAACAAAAGGGAAAATAAATAAATAAATATAAGAAAAAAATCTTAAAAAAAACCCCTGAGACAAGGCCAGGTGAGACCCCTAGCCTGGGAGGCGTTCCGCCATGTTAATGCCACAGACGCTAATAGTTACTAGAAAGAATCGCTTACAGAGAGAAGCTTGATTAAGGGGGAGGGAGATAGAAAGGATAAAGAAAGAGATACCTGCATACAGCTTCACTGCCCATGAAGTTTCCCCCCTGCAGTGGGGCCAGAGGCTTGAACCCAGGCCCTTGAGCACTGTAACATGTGCAATCTTCAGGGTGTGCCACCGCCTGGCCTCTGTGGACAGTCTATGATGACAGTAATAATGACAAGAAAGGAAAAAAAGCAAGCTACTTCCCAGGTCAGTGGTATAAAAATAATTTTTATTTACTACTGTAAATAAAGTAGTGCAAAGAGTAGTTTGGACCCACAATATTGCATTACTGATTTATGACTACCTCAGCAGCATACAATATACAGATAGTCTGCCCTTCCTTTTCCTGTCACATGCACACACGTGTGGACGGACACACATACATACACACACACACACACCCCTGCACAGGCTCAGGCAGGCATGAAGAAAGTGTGTGGGGAGGAGAGATGAGACTACGAGCTAAAGGCTTGTATCCTGTGGATTCCAGTGCCACCAATCTATTCTAGTGGGCGAGTCATGGAAAAGACTGCACTTAAATTACTAAGAATATTCTAAAAGCCGCTGTGTGGACTGCAATCAAAGAGGGAACGAGAGCCGACAATGTCATTGAATGATTCGGAAGCATGAGGGTCCTAGGGAAAACAAAGATTTAAGGAGACACATGTAAACCTGTTCACAAAAGCCTTGCCACTTCTCACCGCTTCAGCTAGAACCTATTTATTTACTTCAGGATGCCATTGAGTGACTGGGCCTTGGGCGTCAGATTGAAATCAGTCCTTAGGATTCTGAGGAGCTGGGCTGTAGCCAACACACGTACCGAAATGTCCCCAAGTATTTTCTAGCTCTGAGAGAAGTAACAGTGTGCTGTTCTTTAATGAAAGGGAATGAGCAAGGGGCTAGGATTTTGGAAATATGCCCCCGGAAGCACAAGGATTCAGATATGCTCCGAGACAGACTATTCCCCACCCTCCCACAACACACTCACCAGGACCAGACACCCGCTGTAACCCATTAGTGAAGCTCCCAACATGCCCTGATGGTGAGGATGCCCCTTGGATTTGTGGGATAAGCTTTGGTCTAATCACTGTCTGCTCTGGGTACTCTCTTGTCATTTGATTGGGAGAAAGAAGAACAAAAGACACCAAGTGCAAAGTTTGCATCCAGTTGACAAGACACATTTAAGAAGGAGTTTCTCAGTAGAGGACCCTGCTCGCCAGTACCAGCTTAGTGCAAAGCTTCTCCGTTATCCCTCGAAGACGGTCACCTCCGGGGCTCTGGGACACTGGGGGCTACGGGCTGGTCCTGCACCGACGCTTCTTCATCCAGAGGCACAGCTGGACTGGCAGGGGGAGCAGTGGCGTCTGGAGAGGCTCTGGCTGGTGATGGAGGGGTCCCACTGGCTGTAGAGAGAAAGGTGGGGGTGAAATAAAATGTTCCCCAATTGCACACTAGACAGACAGGTGTGTCTGCTGTTCCCGCACTTAGGCAAACCTAGGGGACTAATTGGGTTAAATCATTTTGTTTCCCACAATGTAGCCAACCAAATTGTATGTTTCGTTTTGTATTCACTTGGATCATGGCAGAACGGATTGGGTGTGGAAAGTAATCCATCCGACTCATGCTTTATCTTATCTGAGCACCGCACCTGATTGGCGCACCTTATAGCCAATCAGATGTACCACCTCGTAACCAATCAGATGCACTCCGATCCTCGCTTGAAGGATATATAAGAGGTTTTCCAAATCAGACAGGGGGTCTAGCCTGGCAGGAGTCAGCTAGACACCGCTCAGTCAGAGCTGTTCTGTGGATATTTTTCCCTAGCAGGGGGAGGAGGCACAGTTGGTGCTTAAAACGGCGTTTGAGACAGCGCAGAAAATACATAGCTGCACCCAGTCCCCCAACAAGCCAGGAGAGAAGCTAGCTGCTAGTGGAGTCATGTTGTCACTGACAACTGAGGTGCTACTCTGAGAGACCCTCTAAGTTCCATGGACTCTGTGGTTTCCTGGGAAACGCAAGATGGCGCTGCTAGTTCTGACACGCTGGGCCTCTGGGTTCTGCATTTATACTGTGCATACATTTCCAGGTTGGGGAAAAAAAAAAAACAAGTAAACACCTGTCTCTGGTTTATATTTCCTGTGGTCACCATTCTCTCTGCCACCTCACCAAGGCCTTTTTTTTTTCTTTCTAGTTTTTCTCCCCCCCCCCCACCCCCCCAGAACTGCTCAGCTCTGGCTTATGATGGTGGTACGGGGGTTTTAACCTGGGACCTTTCAGAGTTGGGCATGACAGTCTATTTGCATAACCATTATGCTATCTCCTCCCTGCCCCCATGCATTAATACAATTCAAGCTGTGCATTACATATGCCAGGCAATTAGCAAGAACGTCGGTTTTATTCCCATTTAAATTCCATTTGGAGGATGTTACCAAGTATGGCTGAAATTATTTTATTCAAATTAGTGTGTATGCATTTTGGAAGAATAACTACTTGGTTTAATGAGGTGTCAGTTGGCTTTTAGTAGGAGGTTTTGGACATCATACATGCTAGGGAGGTTTATGAAATGTTACACTTTTTATTAGTAGTTTAAAAAGGTATTTGGAGGTAGGGGGGCAGGTGGTGGTGCCCCTGGTGGAGTGCACATGTTACAGTTCACTCAAACCTACAGGGATACAGAGGCCATCTCCCCAGACAATACCCTGGGTCCACCTGCATATTAGCTGTCAGACTCAGGCAAAAACTAGTAAAGTCATGGGCCCCTTGGAATATAACTGAAATAGATCTACTAGCTTTTTCCATAACAGAGACCCCAAATTTTCATCTGCAATATTCCAGTCTTTAGGTTCATGATTAGTCAACAATTTGTTCTGCTTTATATCTTAACTCTTTTTTCAGCCACCAGGTTCCAGATGCTACCATGATGCCAACCTGACTTCTCTGGGCAGAGGACTCCACCAATATGTCCTGGAATCCCACCTCCCCAGAGTCCTGCCCCACTAGGGAAAGAGAGAGACAGGCTGGGAGTATGGATTGACCTGCCAATGCCCATGTTCATCAGGGAAGCAATGACAGAAGCCAGACCTTCCACCTTCTGCACCCCACAATGACCCTGGGTCCATACTCCCAGAGGGATAAAGAATAGGAAAGCTTTCAAGGAGAGGTGGTGTAGGTGGGATAGGGAGTTCTGGTGGTGGGAATTATGTGGAATTGTATCTCTCTTGTCCTATGGTGTTGTCAACATCTCTATTTTATGAATTTAAAAAAAAAGAAGCTTAATGAGTGGTGAAGCAGTGCTACAGGTGCTTCTTTTTCTCTCTCCCTCTGTCTCCCCCTTCCTTCTTGATTTCTCTCTATCCCTATCCAGAATGTCTACAGAAATGAAAAAGTCCTGGGGGAGAAATCCAGGCCTGTATATATGGGAGGCATGCGTTGCTCTACCGCTGAGCTACATCCCTGGCTGTCAGTGCTTTTTCTTTTATGTTTTATGAAGTCTTGGTGAGGTGGGGGGTGGGGATGAATTAGGAGCCTCTGCATGTGCAACACTGCCTGCCATACCAAATAAAAGCAGGGAAAATTATTTATTAATAAGAGAAGGGGGAGGGAGAAGCATCACTCTGGCATATACACACACTTAAGAGCCAAACACTCTGATCCCTTGCGACACATGCCAGGCTTTGTTCTTTATCAGTGATATGAACCTGGACAAGTGACTCCCTTTCCTTCCACCTCCAAAAAAATAAAAAAACAAAAGCAAGGGGATGAAAGTAGCCACAGTGAGGGCTGAATGGTAGCGCAGTGGGTTAAGCCCACATGGCACAAAGCACAAGGACTGGCTTAAGGATCCCGGTTTGAGGCCCTGGCTCCCCACCTGTGGGGGGGGGGGTCGCTTCAGAGGTGGTGAAGCAGGTCTGCAGGTGTTTTTCTCTCCCTTTCTCTGACTTCTCCTCCTCTCTCTGTCCTGTTCAACAACAACAGCTATAACAACAATAACAACCACAACAAAGGCAACAACAAGGATAACAAAAGGGGAAAAATAGCCTCCAGGAGCAGTGGATTCATAGTGCTGGCATCGAGCCCCAGCGATAACCCTGGAAGCAAAACAAGAAAAAAAGGCAACAAAGGAAAGAAAGTAGCTACACTTTGCTGTAAGGCTCAGGTGCCTAAGAACAGCATGAGACAGAAGCAAATCTGCAACAAACACTAGTGAATGGAAGTGAGGGGCCAGACCCACTGTGACGAGGTGTTAGGACGGATTAGTTTCAGGGATTAGACAGGTTTCTGTTGACAGACTGGGTGCACTCGGTTCTCAGATGCCTCCGGTTCTTCGGGCCCCCGGCAGCCTATGACACCGGCAGACAATTTGACATCAGAAAGACCGGGAGTCACACGGCTCTGACATCATCAGCTGAGTGACCTTAGGCAAGTTACTCAGTCTCTCTGGGCTGTCGCTTCCTCATCTATAAGTCAGGGCTTGTAGTTGTTTGGGATGTGGGATGGAAGGCTAGCACTGTGGCCAGTGATTGTGCGAACACACGCTAATTTGCCTGTCAGCAGGAATCTTAATTTAGCTCGGGGATCCTTGCGTCCTAAGCAATTTTTTAGTAGCTGGGATTATTTTAATTGATTTGATTGGATAGAGACAGACAGACAGAAATTGAAAGGGGAGAGGGAGATGGAGAAAGAAGGGCACCTGCAGCCCTGCTTCACGGCTCGTGAACCTTTTTGCCCAGCAGGTGGGAACTGGCAGACTGAACCCAGGTCTTTGTGCATTGCGACATGCGTGCTCTACCAGATGTGCAATGTTCGTTCCCACTGGGGTCATTTTTAAAGGTTCCCAAAGGCTCATCCTGAAATGATCTATAAGAGGCGTGAAAGCCAGCAATCTGACTTCCAGATTACCTGAGTGCCCCACTTCTGGGTAAGCATTTTTGCTTCCCCATCAAGCTTAGAGACTCTCTCTCCAACACCCCACTCACCCCCTCCCCCGCCCCGGCTTTGGTGGGCGTGTATACTAAGTCTCCCAGGATCCCCTTCCAATACTCATAGAGGACCCGCAGGCTGCTCTGGGAGAAGGGAACAGTGGTGGTGGTGATATGGATTCAGGATGTCACACTGTGATGTGACATTTCTAGGTCAAAGCCATCATCCTGGCAGGTCATCTCATGAAGGCAGGTGGCAGGGAGCATAAGTGACGTGGCCCAAAGATGATTTTGCCAGACTCAGGAGAGCTTTCTCTGTTGCCGTAGCACTTCCCATCTGGTACTGGGGCTCCAACCTGGATCCAGCAGGGATTGAACCTGGGACCTCAGAGTGTCAGGCACAGTCTTTATGCTATCATCCCCACCCCCACCCACAAGGTTGGCTTCTAGAACAACTTTACTGTGGACACGAACACTTAAATTTCATGGTGTGTGTGTGTGTGTGTGTGTGTGTGTTTACTAACTGTGAAATACTCTTGCATTTTTGTTCCACCATTTGGGAATGGAGAAACCCTTCTTCAAAAGTGAGACGATGGCCCAGCAGGATAGCGTAGGACCTGTGTGCATGAGGCACTGTATATGCCAGACAAGTGCCCTGACCTTTGTCTCTCTCGTCTAAAATAAGCAAGTCCTTTGAAAATAACCAAAAGCTTTCTTAGATGGCAAGTCATACTAAAGCAGGCAGGGAGCCGCACCTGCCCCCTCGTTCTCTGCCATGTGAGTGCCAACTCTTGATGCCTCCCGCGGATGCATGAGCATGGACCCTAAGCTTCTCGTAAGTCAGGCACCACTTCTGTCTGGTGCTGGAGTAGAGGAGGTGGCGGTCACGTGCTCAGCGTGATGGGCTGGGGGTGGGAGGGATCATCCCTATGTGGATAGTAACAAACTGCCTGCCTGCCTCCCTCCTTCCTTCCCTCCCTTCCTCTTCTTTCTTTCCTTCCTCCTTTCTCATTCTGTTTCTTTTTCTCTTTTTATTCTTTCCTTCTTTCCCCCTTTCCATTTTCTCTTCTTCCTCCAGAGCACTGCTCAGATCTGGCTCATGGTGATGCTGGGGACTGAACCTAGGACCTTTGGTGCCTCGGATATGAAAGTCTTTTTGCAGAGCCATTATGCTGTCTCCTCAGCATTTATATTCGGCTCTTGTAAGACTGAAATCCTGGCGATGCTGATTCGGCCTCCCTCTGCAGTGACACGCTGGCATTTTTTGTTGTCCTAATCAGAAAGCAGAGTGATGCTTTATCTGGTTGCCATGGGGATTTGGACGTTCTTTCCCTGAGCTTGAGAAGGAAAAGTACGTAGATGCCTCAGCACTTCACTGACTCCCTAGAGGCATGCAAAACCTGTGTCTTGGGACCTTGGGGATCTTGGGCATCTGATCCGAGCCCCTCAACTCTCAAATGAGGAAACTGAGGCTGATGAGATTCAGGCATTTTAGAACAGAAATGTCCACTATGAAGCACCTGCTGCAGGGCCGGAGACAGAGCTCTCCAACTTTCCAGAAGAGTGCCTGCATTGCTATGTACAACATACATGTCATTTCCACTCTTTGCATGTGTGCACGCCACCAGGGTTATCTTGGGGACTCAGTGTTTATATGATAAAGATGAATTTACTGCTCACAGTGGCCATTTGTTCCTCCCTGCCCCTCCCCCAATTTTTATTTAATAAAATAGAGGGAAATTGAGAGGAGAAGGGGGAATAGAAAGGGAGAGAGTGGTGAGGGGGGCATAGCTCAGGAGCGGAGCACTTGACTGCAGAAAGGGAGAGAGAACTAGAGACACCTGCTGTTCTGCTTCACCACTCGTGAAGTACCCACCACCACCACCCCCCCCCGCAGGTGGGGACCAGGGGCTTGAACTGGGGGGGGGGGGGTTTGTGCATTCTAACATGTGTGTTCAACTGGGCTGCACCACAGCTTGGCCCCTCTTTCTTTCCTTTTTACTTGAGCGAACAAAGAGAAAGTGAGAGGGAAGAGGCGATAGAAAAGACACTTGAAACACTGCTTCACCATCTGAGAAGCAGCCCGTGTGAGGAGGCTAATGCCACCACTTACAGTAGGCAAGAAAGGAACGAATAAGGTTAGCTCTCCCACCCCTGGCAGGTGAGAATGGGGGGCTTGAACCCTGGCTCTTGCACGTGGCAATGTGTGTGCTCAACCAGTGATCCAGTGCCTGGTCCCCATTTCAACCCTTCCTACAAGTGGAGATGTTGTATGGCCTGAGGGGAATGAGATGGGAAGGGTTAACATTATACCTTGGATCATGGTGACTTTCAGCTTTCTCCACAAGCAGCACTCTGTGACATTATTTCACTGTCACCGCGGGAGAAGTCTCACTAATTGGAAATGCAGAGGATCGGGAAAGGTAGTAGGACGAGGCTTCATTAAATCACTGGACTCTTTAAAAAGACTACTAGGCTAACCACTTGGGCAGGGAAGATGAACTGGCTGAAGCTGTGAATATTCTGGGCATGCTGGCCTTAGAATGGCTCACATCTTGGCTAGTGTATGTGTTCTACTTATTTATTTATTTATATTTGAACTTTAATTTTTATGTGATAGGGCAGAAATTGAAAGAGGAGGGAGGGAGGAGAAAGGGAGGAGGGAAAGGAGAAAGAGAGAGAGAGAGAGAGAGACTTACAGTCCTTGCTCACCACTCATGAAATTTCCCCCCTGCAGTCTAGCATGGTGCGGGGGTGGGGGTGGGGGTGGGGGGGCATGAACCGCGGTCCTTGCCAATGGGAAAGGTGTATGCTCGACTGAGAGCACCAGCCCCTGGCTGCTGTGTGTTGTTCAGACCTTGGCTTATATTACCGCAAGAAGTCAAGGCTCTGCCTCTAGCACAATCATCCCCATTTCTCCTTCCAGTCTGCCCTTCCTCCCCTCCAGGCAGCCAGCCAGGCTCCAGGCAGACACAGAGAACGTTCTAGACATTCAACACTGGGGCTAGTTTTTTCTTTCCTCAAATGTCTGAGTCCATGAAGGCAATTACTCTTGGCATCCCTCACTGGGAGGAGAGAATAAAAAGAGTTTTCTACATGCAGAGGGACAGGGAAAGGATTCTTGGGCTCTGAGAGGCCAAATGGTGCCCATCTGTGGAGAGGATGTGACTCCTGGGTGACTCAGCGTCTGCAAAGCCAACAGGCCTGATGGGCAGGTGTAGGACAAGTAATACGTGTCCAGATCTCAGACTGGTGACCTTTCTCTCTTTCTTTCTCCCTTCCTTCTTTCCTTTCCTATTCTTCCCTCCTTCTCTTTTTTTTTTTTTGGGGGGGGGTAAGTTTATTATCCTTATTGATTACTTTTGCTTCCAGGGTTATCACTGGGGCTTGGTGCCAGCACTAAAAATCCACTGTACCTGGCAGCCATTTTTTCCATTTTATTTGATAGGACAGAGAGAAATTGAGAGGGGGAGAGGAGATAAGAGGGAGAGAGAGAGATACCTGCAGACCAGCTTCACTGCTTAAGAAACGTCCCCCCTGCAGGTGGGGAGCCAAGAGTCTGACCCCCGATCATTGTGCTTACTATTATGAGCACTTAACTGGGTGTGCCAACACCTCCCCTCTTTCCTTCCCATTCCACTTCTCTTCAGGGCCAACTTACTTTTTTTTTTTTTTTTTCAGATAAAGAGACAGAGCAGGAGAGACACCAATGACAATGGCACTGGATCTTCCCCCAGTACTCTGGGGCTTCCATGTTGTGCACAGGCTCAAACCTGAGCCATGCACATGACAAAGCAGGCTCTCTACCTGGTGAACTATCCCCCAGCCCCAGTGACTCTTTTTTTTTTTTTTTTTTTTTTAATTTTTTTTTATATTTATTTTATTTATTTTTTCTCTTTTGTTGCCCTTGTTGTTTTATTGTTGTAGTTATTATTGTTGTTGTTGTTGTTGTTGGATAGGACAGAGAGAAACGGAGAGAGGGAGGGGAAGACAGAGAGGAGGAGAGAAAGATAGACACCTGCAGACCTGCTTCACCGCTTGTGAAGCGACTCCCCTGCAGGTGGGGAGCCGGGGTTCGAACCGGGATCCTTATGCCGGTCTTTGTGCTTTGCGCCACCTGCGCTTAGCCCGCTGCGCTACAGCCCGACTCCCGCCCCAGTGACTCTTATCTGTGATCCCAGCGGCCTTTGCGCTACCCTGGGAGACATCATCCTCAAGAACAGCAGAGCTGCCAGCTGCAATGTGCAGAGGGCCTGAAGCAACTCCCTTCAAGGAAATAATGAGGCGGGTAGCATTTGTCGAGTGCTTGCGGGTTTTGGTTTTCTCGGTAGGCTACTTGAGATTTTTGCTTAGATGCTTGAAGAGACAAAAGTTTTATACCTTAGAGTTGACTGGGATAGGCAAGCCTGCTAAGCCCCGGGAATTCTGTCTGCTCCTCACGAGGCAAATCAAGCACTGATTGTAGGTGCTACCTGGGGTCGGTGTGTTTTATGTTTTTAGGTATTACTTTTATTTACTGGTATCTTTTTTTTTTTTCTTCAGGATTGGGAAAACACACACATACGATTTCACTGCCTCTAGGCTGACTTTTTCATTCAGACAGACACAGAAGACAGAGATGCCATTGCAACAGAACATCCCTTTACCCTGTGTTGTATATTCTTACATGATATTTGGTGTGTGTGTATGGGGGGGGGTCTTGAACCTGGGATGCATGTGTGGCAGAGCACTCATCCTACCCACTTAGCTTGTCTCTCCAGTTCCTTTTTATAAAATTTATTCATGAACGAGAGAGAGAGAGATAGACTAGAGCACTGCTCAGTTCTCATTTATGCTGGTGCTGGGGATTGAACCTGGGATCCTAGGCATGAAATCCTAGCTGAGCAGCCTCTGCACAGCCAGCCACTTTAATTGCAGATAAGATGCCCGGGAGACCACACCTCTCAGGAGTCACCAGCTAACATTCCCTGACTTTGTTTTTTTTTTTTTCAATTTTTTTATTATCTTTATTTATTGGATAGAGACAGCCAGAAATCAAGAGGGTGATAGGGAGAGAGACAACACTACTTCACCACTCACAAAGTTTTCCTCCTGCAGGTGGGGACTGGGGGCTCAAACCCAGGTCCTTACGCATCGTAATACGTGCGCTCAACCAGGTGTGCCACCACCTGGCCCCCATTCCCTGAGTTCTAAGCACTTTGCAGCA
Source organism: Erinaceus europaeus (assembly GCF_950295315.1). Lineage (NCBI taxonomy): Eukaryota > Metazoa > Chordata > Mammalia > Eulipotyphla > Erinaceidae > Erinaceus > Erinaceus europaeus. The sequence continues at coordinate 166,896,387 of NC_080164.1, read as the reverse complement.
TGTTATCTCACCTGGTTCTCTCAACTATGAGACAAGGCAGGGGTATGGCTGCTTCTGGTCATTTATCAAGGGGAAACTGTTGGAGAATGGGCCCACTGTCCCAGAAAGTCCAAGCCATTGTTTCCATGAGATTCAAGTGAGTTGACCCACAACTCTCCCTTCAGGTTCCCCGCCAGTCTCGGGACATGAGCGCCTTTCTACACATGCCACCTCCTCCCTTTCCTTCTTTGATTAAAAGCCATAGATTACTGTGTTAACTTTAAACCCCTAGCAAACATTGCTCAGCTTTTCCTCTCTCCAGCTGCCCTAAAGTACCTGCAATTTACCTCCAGAAAAATGTACATTGTAAAGCTTATGATCAAACAGTCTGTTGGTAAAAATGTAACTATGCATTGTGTCGCTCTGTATTTGGGTTAATGGATACCCCAAACCTTCCCCCTGAATTATGGCCTTTATCTACCTGCTTTTTCTTTCAATAAATGAATTGTCCTGCGAGGCTTTTCCTAGAGCTGACTGTCCTGTCTCTCTGCAAACTTCGCCCTCACAGGCTGAGCTATACCAGGAACTGTGGGGCCACTTTTGACTTCCGTCTCCAAGGAGACGAGCAGACCCAGAATGACCCTGCAGGAAACTGAGGCATAGATAAGCTTCCCTCCTCTGCCCAAGGTCACACAACCCATGGTAAGGCCAAAATTGGAGCAGCCAGGGCTCACCAGCCTGTGCTGTCAGTGACTGTGCTGCTCTGCAGGTCTGCCTGACCACGAGGCACTTTGGTGCAGCAAATATGATGACATGACAATATGATGAAGGGAGTCAGAGTCGAATGCACAACGGACGGATGGGTAGATGGCTCAGCTTAAAGCTGGGACTGGAGAGTCTTCCTTTTGAAGAACAAATGACTGGGGACATTGCACGTGGGATGCGGCAGTGGTTTCTAGCTCACAGCAAGGAGCCTCACTCAAAGCTATGGAAGAGAAGGAGGGACTCCTCACACCCTGGGCCCCTGGGCCCTCTTCCAGTCAGGGGACACACACACACACACACACAAACACACACACACACACATCTGGGCCCTCTTCCAGTCAGGACACACACACACACACACACACACACACACACACACACACACACACACACATCTGGGCCCTCTTCCAGTCAGGGGACACACACACACACACACACACACATCTGGGCCCTCTTCCAGTCAGGACACACACACACACACACACACACACACACACACACCTGGGCCCTCTTCCAGTCAGGACACACACACACACACACACACACACACATCTGGGTCCTCTTCCAGTCAGGACACACACACATATCTGGGCCCTCTTCCAGTCAGGACACACACACACACACACACACATCTGGGCCCTCTTCCAGTCAGGACACACACACACACACACACACATCTGGGCCCTCTTCCAGTCAGGACACACACACACACACACACACACACACATCTGGGTCCTCTTCCAGTCAGGACACACACACACCCTGGGGTAGGTCCTGGGAACTCAGGATACAGCAGTGATAGAATCTGCCTCTTTGAGTCATTTCACAAGCAATGAAGCAGGTCTGTAGGTGTCTATCTTTCTCTCCCCCTGTCTTCCCCTCCTCTCTCTATTTCTCTGTCCTATCCAACAATGATGACATCAATAATAACAATGATAACTACAACAATAAAACAACAAGGGCAACAAAAGGGAATAAATAAATAAATAAATGAAAATCTGCCCCTTCTGTTTTGTCCACATCCTCTTATTATTTTCAAATTTTTCAAGATTTGATTTTCTTATTTTAATGTAAGAGAGTGTGGGGTCAGAGCCCGCTAAATTCTGACTTGTGGTGGTGCCCAGATTGGATCTGACACTCGTAGGGCCTTGAACACATGAGTCAGGCACACCTTCGCTGACCACCCCCCCCACCCCCCCGCTTCTCCACAGCTCAAGTCCCTGGTGGACTGAATTCTCATTTCAGCATCAGTTAAGTCAGGCCTGATGCTCATGATTCAGGCTTTTCCAACTAGCTGTCTCAGCCCTTGGGCTGAGGAGGGAGCCTACCTGTGCCTCAGTTTCCCCTTCTGTAACATCCTAGAAAGGGCAGTGGCCCTACCTCATCTCATGGTTATGAGAATGAAATGAGATGCTGTGGCGTGAAGTACTCAGAACACAGTCAGTGTTAACTGGTCCCTCCTAGGGACATGTGTCCTCTAGGGTGTCTTATCCACAATCAATGCATGGTGACAGAGTGGTACTGGTGGGGAGGATTAAAAAAAATTAGAAAACATTGTGGCTGAGGAGACAACACAATGGCTAGAGTTTTGGACTTTAAAGCATGAGGTCCTGAGTTCAGTCCCTAAGAGCACATGTGCCTGAGTGACGCTTTGTCTCTCTTTCTTGCTCATGTTCATAAGTGAACGGCTTTGTACACATAAGAGGAAAACGGCTCACTGCACGTTTCTTTTATTGTGTGTTTTTTGTTTGTATTTTTACTTGGTGTCAGAGACTAAACCCTGGGCCTTGTAATGCATATGATGTTTATGCTCTAATGAAGACCTACATCCTTCAGTTAGATCTTTACTCCTCTTTTTAAAAACATTTTATTTTCATGAGATACAGAAAGATCAGAGTCCTGCCCAGATCTGGCTTATGGTGGTACTGGGGACTGAACTTGGGACCTCAGGCATGAAAGTCTTTTGCAGAAACATTATACTGTCTCCCCAGCCCACTGTCTTTCTCTTTCTTTCTTTCTTTCTTTCTTTCTTTCTTTCTTTCTTTCTTTCTTTCTTTCTTTCTTTCCTCCTTCCTTTCTTTCTCTCTTTTTCTCTCATTCTTTCAGATTCATTTATTTGTGTGTGGGGGGGGCACAGAGGGAGTGAGAAATAGAGGACTCTCTCTAGCGCAAGCAGAGAAGGGAATGGCCCTCAGGTGTGTGTGTGTGTGTGTGTGTGTGTGTGTGTGTGTGTGTGCGCGCATGTGTAAGCCCAGCACCCTGCTGCTGAGTTACCTTCCTGGCGGCCTGATTTTGACTCTTAACACTCACTCTTTTATTTGTATTGACCTGAGTATCACTCAGTTTGGGCTGTGGGTGGTGGTAGATATCGAACCTGGGACTGCTCACTTGCAAGACCTGCACACTGCCACTGTGCTATGTGCCCAGCCCCTGACACTAATTCTATCAGGGCTGGCAGGCAGCACCATCAGGGCACATTGTAGAACCAAGTGGAGACTTTCCTTTTACTTTGAGGCTCCGAGGCCTTGAATGCGGTTGATGGAACAGCAGTGTAGACATGACCCGAAATCCACTGGGCTCTGTCCCACACCTGCCAGTCAGAGGTAGCATCTAGAAACATCCCTGGGTGACTCTTTTACACTAAAATCAAGAAAGATGAGGGCCGAACTTGCCTACTGAAATACATGGTGTTTTGAAAAGAATACTTCCTTTTTATTTCTCCTTTAAATTACTGTGAGGACATTAGTTTATTCATTTTTTTTTTTTAAACTGCTTCGGCTTGACTATGTTTGTTTCCAGATAGAAAAAGGTAAGACAGCAGCCCTGGAGGTGGAGCAGTGGATAAAGCACTGGAATCTTAAGCAAGTGGTCCCACGTTTGATCCCCAGCATCATAAGTGATGTTCTAGTTCGCTCGCTCACTCTCTTATTAATAACACTAAAAAAGAAAGAGACAGAGAAGTAGAGAGAGAGAGAGAAATAAAAGCACTAAAGCTTCCTTCATTACAGCAGGAGCCAGGTTTGAACTTGACAAAGCAGTACACTACAGGGTGTTGTGTTTAACAATACATCTGCAGGTAAGATCATCAGCATTCATGTCAGGGCAGCCCCAAGTGTGCTGCAGAATATATCTAATGTAAGGGAAGCCTCGGTCCTGTCGCTAGGTAGAAGGTAGCCACCGTTCCCAGATGCTGTGAGTCGGCACCAGTTTGAAATGCTGTGGCCCTGCATCCTTCCTTGGGCTTTATTTTGTGATTTGGGGGCAGGTCCCTTTCAGTTTTATCTGGCTTCAACTTTTTTCACTGGTAGTATGAAAGGCGCAGAATGAAACTGTCTTTATTTCAGATCCCACCCAGGCTTCTAGAAGCAGAGGAGGCTGCGTACAAGAAGCAAGTGAACGAGCTTGAATAGAATGAAGACAAACTGTGCAAAAGTGAAGGGGACAAAGGACTGGGACAAGAGATCCCAGAACAGGAGGGACGGGGAGGCAAAACACAGAGGGACGACGGACTGCTAATGAAGACACACTCAGAAAGGAGGAAGAGAAAAGACGACTTCTGATAAAAGCAATCCACCGGGCCATGAATTTTCATGGCTACCAGCTGGCGTAGAATCATAAAGCCCATTTTCAGCTCCTCTCATGGAATTGCATTTGTAATAATCATCACAATATTTCTACAGAGGGAAAGTGACAAAGATAATTTGAAATGGAAAACACTGACAAGATGCAAAATAAATGTGTTCTACCTGGCAACAAATTTAGGGACGGGAGGACATTTGCATAAAGAGAATTTATAAGCTGGTAGATTTGAGGACACGGAGCCTGGAAGGGCTTCTGCTGGTTCCCTGTTAACCTCCTCAGATAAGCCAGCCAGAGTTGGGGTGGTGGGAGCCTCCCGGACCAGGAGCTGCTTCTCAGTGTGGGTTCCGTGGCTCACTGCCCGCCTCTCACTTTTCATTATCTCCTACACAAATAGTGGCTGTGCTTCTGCTCAAATGGCATGTCCAACCCTCGTTTATCCATTTGTAGATGTCCCTGTGGGTCCCTCCAGGTGATTATGTCCGCTCGTGGCCGACAAGACAGTGGTGTTGGGCCTGTGAGACAGCTCACTTGGACGGTGCCCTGCTTTGCCCCGTGAGTGAACCAGGCTTGAGCCCAGAACCCACATACCAGATATCACACGAGCTCCACTGGGTGCCACCATCCACTCCCCACATGCCTACGTTCTTATGTTACCTGTTATTTTTTTCTTTTTTACTTATTTATTTTCCCTTTTGTTGCCCTTGTTTTTATTATTGTTGTTGTGGTTATTATTGTTGTAGTTATTGATGTCGTCATTGTCAGATAGGCCAGAGAGAAATGGAGAGAGGAGGGGAAGACAGAGAGGGGGAGAGAAAGACCTGCAGACCTGTTTCACCGCCTGTGAAGTGACTCCCCTGCAGGTGGGGAGCCGGGGGCTCAAACCAGCATCCTTAGGCTCTAACCAGTCGGTCCTTGCGCTTTCCGTCACGTGTGCTTAACCCACTACGCCACTGCCCGACTCCCGCTACCTGGTTTTTTAGAGCGCGTTACCTGAGATGGACTGGAGATACTGCACAATCCAGGCGATCAATACAGACAGCAGGAAGGTTCCCAAAAAGTAGATCTGTGAATTTAAGAATCCCATGTCAGGTGACTGACCAAGGTCGGGGACCCCGTGAACAGGGCAGGGGAGGTGGGAGGTGACAGTAGAACCCACCAGCGCCGAGTGGAGGATGGCACCCCAGAGAAGCCGCAGGTTAAGGTACAGCCAGGCCAGGGTGCAGGGGCTGATGGACTCCTCGCTACTGTGGTTCCAGCACCTGCAGACAGAAAACACATGACAGCCTGATGGGTCAGTGAACCTGGATTCGACTGCCCTGACTCTCTCGCCACGGGCATTTGCAGAGCCTCAAGCCCACCTTCTGCTTTGAGACAAACACACTTGAGACTAGAGACAAAGAAAGCAAATCCTAGGTCGTGCACATGACAGAGCTAGTTTACTGTCCCTGCATAAGCAACCCCTCTAACAAACAGTAATAATGGGAGCTGGGCAGTGGTGCACCTGGTTGAGCATGTACAAGGATGTGGGTTCAAGCCCCTGGTCTCCACCTGCAGAGGAGTAGCTTCATGGGTGGTGAAGCAGGGCTGCAGGTATCGCTCTTTCTCCTTCTCTATCTTTCTTGCCTCCTCTGACTTTTATCCTATCCTATCAAATTTATAAAATGAAATTTAAAGGAGAGAGAGGAAAAAAGAAAATAACTTACAAATCAATGAAAAAGGTGGCCATGAACCAAGAATGAATGCCAGGCGCTGGGCTTCCAGAAAGGGCGTGTACTCACCTTTCGTATAGTTCTTGGAGGATGGAGAGGTTGTTGGCATGGAGGGCTGGGTCAATTTCCAAGAACTCCAGGACATGGTGCGGGATGACAGCACCTTCCTCGATGAGCAGGGCCAGGTTAAAAAAACCCTGAAAACAAGCCACAGACCAAACTCAGAGTAGAACCCAGACACGCAACACCCTTCGTCAGAATATCAACTTTTACAACCTCGCCACTCCCTCCCCCCACCTCCCAAGCCAGATGGTTTTGTCACCCTCGCTGATGCATCGTTTCTGTTAATATATGCATCTGAGGATATTTCTTTTCAGGACAACCTGGAGGCTTTCAGAGGCTGCTGTGGCCCATCTGCTTGGAAGCCAGTCAGCCGGGGATCTGTCCTTTTCCTGCTCACTCTCTCAGAACAGAGTTCACCTGGCCGCGTGTCCTTGGATCTACCACAAGCCCAGGAGACAGCACGTGGCTGCCACTTCCATACTGGATCAGCACGTCAGAAGTCTAACAGGATGTCCTGGTGGCTGGGGTGTTACTCATGACTATCATTCTATTATTATTATCGTTACTGCCATTTCATATTATTATTTATTTCTTAATTGCCACCAGGGTTATCACTGGGACTCAGTGCTGGCACTACGAATCCACTGCTCCTGGCGGCCAATTTCCTTTTTTTTCTTCCTTCCTTCCTTCCTTCCTTCCTTCCTTCCTTCCTTCCTTCCTTCCATTCTCTCTCTCTCTCTCTTTCTTTTTCCCCTTCTTTCTATTGAATAGGACAGAGAGAAATTGAGAGAAGGGGAAGACAGAGAGGGTGGGGAAGACAGATACCTGCAGACCTGCTTTGCCACTTTTTAAGCGTCACCCCTGCAGATGGAGAGCAAGGGCCTAAAGCCAGGTCTTCGGGCAGGAGAATGTGTGCTCTCAACCAGTTTGCCACTGCCCAGCTGCCATTACTACTGTCTTTCAGAAGGGCTACTTAGAGAGACGATAAAATAATGCAGCTGGATAGTGTGTTGCTTTGGAATGTGCGTGACCCAGGTTTGAGCCTGGCTCCCACTATACTGAAGGAGGCTTTGTTGGCATGATTCCGCCCCCCCCACCCCCCACCCCCCTGTCCCTCTCTGTTGCTTTTGAAGAAGGCAGTCTGGAGAGGAATAGTCCTAGAAATGACACCACACACACACACACACACACACACACACACACACACACACACACACACCCCATGAAAGCAAAAATGATTTATTTTACATGAGAGAGAGAGAGAGAGAGGGAGAGAGAGAGAGAGAGGGAGAGAGAGAGAGAGAGGATGAGAAAAAGGACACCAGAGCACTGCTCAGCTCTAGCACATAGTGGTAGTTTGGGGATCCAACCTCAGGCCTCAGGCTGTACAGGAGGAGGTAGAGGCAGAGAGAGGTTAAACAGCTTGCCTAAGGTTACACGGCTGAATCAGATAGAGCTGGGGTTCAAACATCAGCAGGCAGAGTTCAAAGTTTCTATTTTTTTTTTTTTTTTTAAATCAGAGCACTGCTCAGTTCTAGCTTATGGTGATGGTGGGAGGCAGGGTGGGGGACTGAACTTGGGGCTTCAAAGCCTCAGGCATGAAAGTCTCTTTGCATAACCATTATGCTATCTACCCTGCTAACACTCCCTAACTCCCTCGCCCAAGTTCAAAGTTTCAAGCCTTAGCTTCTACCATGCTGTAATATAACTTCTTTTTTTCTAAATTGGGGAATTAATATTTTACATTCAACAGTAAGTACAATAGTTTGTACATGCATAACATTCCCCAGCTACAATATAACTTCTAGAGAGAGAAAAGTGTTAACTATCTCTAATATGTACACACACACACACACACACACACACACACACACACACACACGGGGGGGGGGAGAGGAGGGGGAGAGAGAGAGAGAGAACAGACTATCCATTCCTTGAAGGAAACTTTTTTAAATATTTTATTTATTTATTTTATTTTTAAATTTTTTATTTAAGAAAGAATTAATGAACAAAAACATAAGGTAGGAGGGGTACAACTCCACACAATTCCCACCACCCAATCTCCATAACCCACCCCCTCCCATGATAGCTTTCCCATTCTCTAGCCCTCTGGGAGCATGGACCCAGGGTCGTTGAAGGAAACTTTTAAAACTCAAGTTATCAGAAAAAGAAAAAAGGACTTTATAAAAACATTTAAGTCTCTAGACAGTGGAGAAATAACAAGATTAAAATTAATGGGAAAACAGAGTAAGGGATACTGTTATGCAGTGCAGTAGCTTAAAAATTCATTATCTACTGGGAAAATGCACAAAGAACTAATTCTGATTTAAATTAGAAAAACAATATCAAGAGTCCAGTAGATAAGCAGGCAGAGAATAAGAAGAGAAAAATCACAGGAAAGAAAATGTGAAAAGTAAGTCAGCAAGGGCAAATATATATGTATGTAGCCAACCACCCATGCTCACAGATCAAATAAGTGTGATTTAAACCAAGAAGGAAGAATCAACTTATAATTATTCAATTAGTAAAATTAAGTTGCAGAGACATCCAGTGCTTTCAAGATTCCTGTTATTCCCCATAGTTAATCACTGCTTGGTGATGGATTAATAGGAAAATCCTTTCAGAAAGCAAATAGACAATACAGCATTATTATGTCATCATAAAACCATTTAAGACTGCTTGGCTCAGTAATATTATCCCTCAGATTATAAGGAATTATTCAAATAAGAAGAAAAGATGGGAATATAAAAAGAGTTCATTATGGCACTAACTATAATTACATTGCATTCGGAAACAACTTCCTTATAAGACTATGAATTTCCCGAAGGCAAGAATATTGTCTGTGTTTTTTATCTTCTGTCCTCATCACTTAGCAGTATCTAAGATCTGGCAGGGCTAGGTAAATACATGCTAAATCAAGGAACAGACAAGTAAAGATAAATATATACACACAGATAAGATAAAATTACTAAACCACCACCTGTCCAGGGGGTGAGAGGGTTATGCATAATGGTGGGGCTGGCCAATGGTTCAATGAATAGAGCGCATATGTTACCATGAGCGGGAACCTGGGCTCCAGTCCTGGGCTATCACATGGAAGGACCTACAGGGAGGAAGCCTCCTTGAGTGGTGCTCTGGTGTATCTTTTTCTCTCTTTCCCTCTCTGTCTTTCCTCCATTAAGTAAAAGAAAACAAATAAATAAACAGTGTATAGTTACACTGATTAATAATAGGCTACAAGACTATTACAGTGTATAGTTCCACATCACATCCACCACCAAATTTTTGTGGGTTTACTCTCTCCCCTACGACAGAGGACCACCATAGTTTTCACAAGTCTTAGAAACAGGTTGCGTGCTTCTGATATGAAAGAGAGAACTGTATTGTCCAATATGGACACTGGAGATGGACTCTTAGGACTCATGCATGCAAGGCAGGTGCTAAACCACTGAACTACCTCCCAGTCCTCAATTTCTTTTTTTTTTTTTTTTTGAGTACTGCTCAACTCTGGCTTATGGTGGTATGGGGGATTGAACCTGGGACTTTGGAGCCTCAGGGATGACAGTCTCTTTGCCTAACCATTATGCTATCTACCCCTGCCCTCCAGTTTCTTAAGTTGCTCCCTGGTTACCTAGGTTGGTGGCAACTAGTAGAAAGACCAGGACTTGGAGTCAGCAGACCTGGATGGAGAACAAGGCTGTCTCAATATCTGATTGCTTGTCCTTAAGCAATTTACCGTCCAGTCCATCAGCCTCCACCATCAAATGGCCATATATTAAAGGTGGGGAAGGTGGCTCAGTGGTAGTGTACATGCCTTGTGTGCATGAGGCCCTGGATTCAGTCCCTAGTACCACATGCATACCTAAGTGGGCACAGTACTCTCTCGATACAGTGGTGGGAACAGAGTGGGAAACACTGCAGGCTTATCAGTGTGGGTGTCATTGTGAGGGGCTTGTGCAAATAAATGTCTGAGCTCCTCTCTCCCTCACCTGTGAGTCTCCATCCAGTGCTGCCTGGGCATACATCTGCACAGACAGCTCCAGGTCCTGGGACTGGTTCGGCCGGCCATAGTAATAAAGGTCTCCCATCTTCAAATAGGCTGCCGGACAGAAAGACACAGGCCCGTGTGCTGAGTGATTTTCCTGCAGGCTGAGATTTCAGAAGGCTGACCCAACATACCCAGAGGACACAAAAACACTGATTCCAAAGACCTTTGGTCATATGCTTCTCTGTTCATGCCTGCCCTATGCACAACAGCCAGCTTAAATGCCAGCTGAGAGACCAGAGCTTCCAGAGGCGGGGTGGCAGTGCACTGGGCAGAGTGCACATGTCACCCCATGCAAAGACTGGGGTTCAAGCCCCAGGCCCCCACCTGCAGAGGGGAAAGCTAAAGGAGTGAAGTGGTGCTACAGGTGTCTCTCTCTCTCCTTCCCTATCCCCTCTCCACCACCCCCCCCCATTTCTTTCTGTTTATCAAATAAAAGGGGGAAAGTGGGCAGGGAAAAAGAAAAACAAAATGACCACCAGGACAGGTGGACTGGTTGTGCAGGCACCATGCTCAGAGATTAAAGTTTAAAGAACTTTTTTTCCCTTTCGTTTCTAAAGAACATTTGTTTGTTTATTTATTTATTTATTTATTTATTTATTTATTTATTTATTTCCGGGGATTGGACTCAGGACCTCATGGCTGAGAGTCTAATGCTTTATCCACTGCACCACCTCCTGTCTGTCCACATGTCTGTCTGCTTTCTTCCTTCCAGGGTTATTTTTTGATAGGATAGAGAGACATGGGGGAGACAGAGAGGGAGAGAGATAGACACCTGTAGACCTGCTTCACCACTTGTAAAGCGACCCCCCCCCCGGCAGATGGGGAGCCAGGGGCTCTAGTGTGGGTCCTTGCACAGGTCCTTGCACTTAGTACTATGTGCGCTTAACCCAGCTGTGTGGTGACAAACTCAGTTGAATACACATGTTACCATGCTCAAGGACCTGGGTTCAAGTCCCTGGTATGTGCCTGCAGGAGGAAGCTTCATAAGTGGTAAGGCTCTCTCTCTCCTTTCAATTCCTTCCTATTAAATAATAATAAAATAATAATAATAGAATTGTTGCCACAATACCTCTTATGTGGTGCTAGAGTTTATACCTGGGCTGTGTGCACTGTGAGCCACACGCTCTAGCTGGTGAGCCAGCTCTCCAGGAACTCTGGGAGAAATCTCATGGTCACAAGAGGGAGACAGGGCCAAGCCGGAGGCAAAAGGCAGAGCGGGCAACTGGACCGCAGAAAAGCACCAGAGCACTGGGAGTGGGTGCACGGCACACCCTAGACTTGCCCCAACATGGAGCTGTCCTTTCTAAGTATATGAAAGACTGTGAACCCAAGGGACAGTCATGAGATTTTACTAGGAAAAAAAAAAAATCAAAGAGAAAGCAGGAAAAGGGTGTGTGCGTCACTACATAGGGCATCGGGAAAATGGCTCCCAAGTCAGGATGCTCAAAAGAGGGGTTGGACTGTGCAGGCTGGTTAGCAGGGAAGAGCTGCAGAGGCAAATGAGGAACCACAGACCAGCCACCTCCGGCTGGGGTCAAGGCCAACGGCAGGCAGCCTCCATCAGGAATACAGCCTGAAGCAGAGAGGAATCCAGAAATCCCTCCCCCTTTCTCCCATCCTACCATCTCTCACTAGAGCCTCCCTTTGATAGAAATCAATCAGCAGCCTCAGATCCCAGGAGTCTGGGGGTCGTACTTCTTGGACATCAGCCTCCCCACCACCACACAGAACGGAGCAGAGTGGCGGGGAGTATTTGGAGGGGGCAAACAAGGCACACGACAGGCTCAGAGGCCCCCTCCATAATAATGGCTTTGCCTTTGGAAATGTCATTGAGTCTGGCACAGAGACACAGCAGGGACAGGGAACAAGAAGCTGAGAGTGGAGACCCATCGTGATCTTAATAGCTGACATTTTTCACTCTCTGTCCTATCTGTTCAGAAAAAGCACACTTCGTGCAAAGCTGGAAGATGCTCCCTGCTTGGCGAGATGAAACACTGCCCATGTTACCACTTAGCCCCACTCTTCTATACTTACCAAATGAAGGAGCATCGATTTGAAAAACAGAGAAATTATAGTATCGCCAAACACAATTAACACCCAAGTATCTCTCGGCCAGGTCCTAAGGGGGCAGGGGGGGAGGGAGAAGTTAATTCATTAATGTTTCGGCCAAGTGACTAATTCCCTGGCCATGAAAGCCGACTTATTCTCCTTAAACCTCAGAGCTGGAATTCAGAGAAGAATATGTGTACTTACTGGCCTCTCCTCACAGATGTGTGCTAAATTCGTCTGTGACACTTCAATTCCAGTTTCTGCTGCTAAAACATAATACAGCAAAGCCTCGTGCCTAAAAATAGATGAGTAATAATGAATTTCATATAGTGGTTCTTACTCCTATTTGCAGAGAGCTTTCTATTCAAACAGAAGAAGGCACAAAATAAGCAGTTTTTTTTTAACCACAAAATCATGATTTTTTTTTTTTACCCCCTCCTTCTTAAATAAATACTGTTGTTAAAAATACTGCAAGCACTGATTTATTTTCAATCTTCAAGGCTGAACTCCCAGATAAGGTTGGGGAGCTCATTGATGCAACAGCTACCTCTACTGGTTTAAAAGGCAGGACACAACGCTAGCTGGCTTGTCTAGCCCTCTTGGGGATAGGGGTATTGAAGTCCTCCATCCCAGCTTAGACAAGACGAGTAGCATTAAGAAACAGTCCTGTGCTTTCCAACCCTCTGTTTTCCAAGGGCTTTCTGGGGCTTAGGATTCTGAACAAGCTTAATTAAAGCTGAACTTTTTCTTGGCTCATCAGAAGTTTGGCAAAGGAGAGGCGGTTTATAAGGAAGGAGCTTTGGTACCAAAGGTGAAAAGCCTGTGCGAAAAAAAATGAGTGTTTGAGCGGGCCACTCATAATTGAAGAACTGCAAAACAACAAGAGGCCATGTCCCACTGGCACATGATTTGGAATGAGATGTGATGGCAAGGCCAGGGGGCAAGTCCCCAGTAGGGATGGGGGGAAGTTTTTTGTTCAAGATTTATTTGAGTCATTACAAATGAGAGGGAGCTTCCTATGAGAGACAGGGGGTTCCTGTGTGATTGTGAGGGGGAGGGGTATGTAGGTTCAGGCAGCAAGCTCTCTGACATATACAGAACTCGGGGTAGAACTAGGAGCCTCGGGAGTTGGGCGGTAGCACCAGCGGGTTAAGTGCATGTGGCGCAAAGCACAAGGACCAACATAAGGATGTCAGTTTGAGCCCCCAGCTTCCCACCTGCAGGGGAGTTGTTTCACAAGTGGTGAAGCAGGTCTGCAGGTGTCTTATCTTTCTCTCCCCCTGCCTTCCCCATCTCTCTCGATTTCTCTCTGTCCTATCCAACAACAACATCAATAACAATAATAATAAAACAACCAGGGTAACAAAAGGGAATAAATAAATATAAAAAAAATTGAAAAAAAAAGAACTAGGAGCCTCAGTCATGTAAGTCCTGCATTTTACCAGTTTAGTTTTTTTCCCCAGGACCTGCCAAGGGAAATTTAAGAATGCACACACAGTTGGGCCCAGCATTCTCCCACATGAATGTTTACTCTAAAGAGACCATCAGAAATCTGTGCAAAAGGTACTCAGCCTACACAGTTCACAGCAGAGCTGTTTAGATGGGGGAAAATTGGCAAGAAACTCAAATAGCTGAAAGTCAGTCCAGTGAACTGAATGACTTCTAGTTATATCAGTTATATACTGCTACTTTCAGGTGAAACCAGGAAAGGCAAAATGTGTCTTATGCCCCAAATCTTTATCCAGTGGAAAAGTTCTAAGAAGCCAGGTTGACAACAGTGCAAATCCACTTTTTGCAAAACAAACAGCAATGGGAAAGCACGTGTCGATGCCTTTGTGCAAAGGAAACAAAACTCAAAACCGCCTCCATCAGATGCCGACCGAGCTTGTTTCTAGACGGTGAGAAATCGGTGAGTTTTATCTTCATTTTCATTTTCTTGATATTAGTTTATGAATATAAGTAACTAAAGAAAAAAAATCACTTTTTTTTTTGCCTCCAGGGTCATCACTGGGGCTTGGTATCAGCACTACAAATCCATAGCTTCCCCCTGCCCCCAATTTACTGGATAGGTCAGAGAAACTGAGATGAGGGAGAGAGAGAGAGACAGAGAGAGAGAGGGAGAGAAAGAGAGAGAAAAAAGATAAGACACCTGCAGACCTGCTTCACCACTTGTGAAGCTGCCCCCAGGTTCAAACCCAGATCTTTGCTCGGGTCCTTGCACTTAGTACTATGTGCACTTAACTGGATAGGCCACCGTCTGTCCCTCACCCCCCACCACCAAATTTTACTTTTTATTTTCAAGGAAGTAAAAGAATTATTAGTCCTGACTTCACCTGTACGTATTTAGGCAATTAAATTATAGTGTCTGATATGTACATAGTAATTATAATTTATTATTACTTTATGTTATGCAGAATGAGATTCAGAGAATCTCAGAGGAAGGACATTAATGCTTTTAGAAATCAAAAGACGTCTGAAGAATTATATGGATATATGTAGATAGAATTTCACAGGCATATTTATAAAGGAAGTTAAGAATGTGATGAATAATGATTTTTGAAAGATAGGAGATAAGAACATGAGTCCAAATTCAAAGGATATATGCATCAGCATTATGGAGGAAGAGCAGGGATGGCAAATACAGAAGTAGAGAAATGGACAAGGAAGATTAGGGCTACATAGTAGATCTTCAATTACAATGAAAGATTTTAGGTTTTCTCTCTAAGTCGGAATAAAATTTCTAATGATAATCAGTGACTTAAGAAGACTAATGTCAGATAGAGAGAACATGAAAGATATCCTGAAATGTGATTTGGATGGAAGCAGAGTGAACCACAAATATTTTCTCCTAAGGCTTATAAAAGAAAAGAAAAAACATTTAAGAGGTTGACATTTGGTAGCTGTTTCACAGTTTTAGCTTCACCAAGGAAAGGGGAGTGGGGTGGGGTGGGGTGTAAGGAAGCAGAGCCAGGAGCCATCTCTGCTTCACAGTCAAGCAGCCTCAGCCAGACCATGCCCTGGGGACAGAGAGAGAAGCAACCAACCGGTGGTGGCTCTCTTAGGATAGCTAGACCTCTTAGACATGCTGCAGTCTGTGAGGCACAGCTGCTGAGTGAGCTGACTCCCGGCCAGCCTCTCAGATACCCAAGGCCTCCGACCAACTAGTTGTGATTCAAGCTAAAGAGTGATGAGGCTGGCTGAGCAGAGCCCCTCACATGGGAAGTCAGACAGCAAGCCCACAAATGCAGCGCAACCCCCAAAAGGATGCCTAGTATCTTCCACACTCAGCCTGAAACAATCACCTTTGGGGTCAGGAAACCTGGGAGCTGAGGGCTTGTGGCAGAGACCCAGAAGGAAGGGCCTATCTTCCTGCACTAAGATCCTGCTTCAGGAGTCTAATGCAAACTCCTGCTTCTTTGGAGGCACTTAGCGTTATCCTAGTGGCTTAGTTTTCCTCCCAGGGTTGGATGAGGAAAGGAGATGCTGTAGACTGATCAGCCCAAGGACAAATATTGGGCCAGCTCCCTCAGTGCTCATAATTGGTTGGAATGTGGCTCATGTCATTAAAATATAATAAAATGAGTTTCTTAGATGTGGTAGGGCAGGCTACTAGAATCAATGGTGTGAAGGACATGGGGTTGGTGCTCTCTCTAAAAATGGTCAGTGACCAACTTTATAAAGACAACATCATTTTGTTTTGAAAATGACTTGGGCTGGCAAAATAACTCACTTGGATAGTGCATTGTTCTGCCAAATACGTGACCCAGATTCAAGCTGGGCTCCCACGGCATTGAAGGAAGGAAGCTTCAGTGCTTGTGACATCTCTCTCTGTCGAGAGAGAGAGAGAGAGACTTGGGTGATGAGGGAGGAGACAGAGTATGTTTGATAGGAAAACTTCCAGTGGTCCTATTCCTGTATGTTCAGGAAAGAAATCCCAGCAATGTTTTCTTTGAGGGAGCAGTAAATTCACCAAAAGGAGATGTCTGGAAACATCAGTGTCAACCAGTGTAAGGAACAGAAATCCTCCTCTGCCCTCCATCTTGCAGAAGCAGGTGCACTCCAACTGACTACCACCTCCCAGTCTCACAGCCTGAAGGTAAACTACAGACGAGAGCCGAGCACCCCAAACCAGACGGTGCCGAGTAAGGCTTCTGATGCCGCTCTGCAGGAGTCCTGCCTGTATGTAGTCCCCCAACTGTGTGCTCTTAACTCAGTTTGGCTTCAAACAGAAACTGCTTGCAAGTATTAATTCCAGATGGTTCTATACTTGTGGTCTTGGAATACACACTTATCTGGCACTTGCTATGTGTAGGAAGGACCAGAGACAGGCCACACAGCATTCCGCCACAAGTCTCCCCAAGGTTCAGGAAGCCAACCAAAGTTTTCTTTCTTTCTTTCTTTCTTTCTTTCTTTCTTTCTTTCTTTCTTTCTTTCTTTCTTTCTTTTTCTTTCTTTCTTTCTGATACTTTTCTTTTTCTGCGTTTTTATTCATTCATTCATTTTGGATAGAAACAGAGAGAAATCGAGATGGAAGGGCATGAGAGAGAGAGAGAGAGAGAGGGATTATCTGCAGCACTGTTTCACCACTTGTAAAGCTTCCCCCCACAGATAGGGAGCAGGCTTGGACTTGGGTCCTTATACATGGTAACATGTTCACTCACCCAGATGTGTCATCAATGCACAACAATGGGATCATCCCCTAGACTGTCGTTCTGACGGGGAAGGTGGGTGGGGGTGGCATGCAGAGAGGAAGTCAGAGAGAAGAGCGAGCTGAGGGGCACATTCCATTACAGGCCTTTCATGAATGATGCATCTTAGATGTGGAGCCTTTGGCTGTCAGTTCAAATTGTGAAGCTGCATCTCTCCGAGCAGTTTCTCAAACGATTATATGGTTTTCCTCTGTGCTCTTTTCTGCCAATGGCAGTGCCTGCAGAACCCTGGACCCCACTCTACTGCAGAAGAGAGAAGCCACTTTCAGTTGGAACTCTTGCTTGCCTAGAGCCTGGAGCTCACTAGCTGACTCCTGCTCAGCTGACTCCTGCTCAGCTTCCGGTTCAGCTGAGGATTCAGGGTGTGTTTAAGACAAAGGACAGCAGAGCCCAAGTTCACAGATCCACCTACACAGATGAAGGGGACAGGAATGAAATGTGACAGCTGGCTTCTCCTCAGCTGACTCTGGGTCTGAGGACTCCCCACAGGCGGGTGTAATAACATTATCGTTTCTCTTATGCCGATATGCAGAAGACAGCGCCTCTTTTAAACTACCCCAGGTACATGTTGCAACAACACAGGAAAGCACAAGCTCATCACTCTGACACATGTAATTTGAAAGTAGCGTCCAGAAAAAAAGTCACCTGCCAAAAATGAAAAAAGCAAGGGGGTAGGCGATGGACTTGAGACATTGATGGATGGCTTAGTTCTCTTACAACAAAACAGAGGAGGACACAGGGAAAGCCCGCGTGGGGTGTGGGGAGGCCGGCCAGCGGCTGATGCCCTTGTGTTTCCTACTTAACCCTTGGGGGGGGGAGGGGGTCTGCAGGACTGGAGAACAGCATGAGAGAGAGGCCACTGGCCTCACGTGGATTTTTGACCAAGATTCTCTCATCGGAATGGGTACTGGATGTTTCTACCTTTTCCCAGGAAAATGTCTCACACCCAGACTGAAGCTTCTCTTTCATGATACTTAGGACCAGCCTCAAGAGCGAGAAGGTAACGGAGAAAACAGAGATTTACATATGGAAAGCACACGGGTGGCAGGAGGAGTCTGCTGGGAAATTGTGCAGTCACATCTGCCATGTTGTCCCCTCAGGCTATTGCTAGTTCCCGTGAGAGTTGGGACATTCTCGAGAGCCTGTTCTGCCATGTTGTCCCCTCAGGCTCTCGGAGCGCCCAACCAATCCTGTCCTGGCTTGTCACTCCCGGTTTTTGCCCTATAAAGCCCTTCTCCTTCCACCCCTTGTTCTCTTGCCGGCCTTTCACTTCGGTGATTAGACGCAGGGAAGGTTGCTGCGTGAGGCGGCCATTTTGGCGAGCTCCACGTGACCCGAACCACTGCGCTCTCACCCAACTCTGAGGTGCCCTCACGAACAAAGAATTGTGTTCCCTCTCCGCTCCGGATCTTCTCTCTCTCTCTCTCTCTCTCCTCCGAGTCGCAGCACGACAGGAGTCAATTAGGAAGCGTATTTGGGGGAACAAATGGCATTAGCTGATTGCGTACCCAGTTTCTCGATCTGGATGATCACGCAATGGATGCAAGGTAGTAAACTCAAGCGATGCTGAGACAAGGGCAGGTGTGAACTCTTGGCAGAAGTTGTTCTGTAGTCCCAAGTTCTCTGAGTTCATATTTATTCTTCACTCAGTTTCCCTTGAGTTTAAGATATCCCTAGTACTTCACCCAGCTGCACTGCCCTGTAACCCTGCTCTTAAATTTCCACACTAAAGGCTTTTCTTCTTATGTGTATGAGGATACAGACACATGACACATGTTCAAGGCTACATCATTCAAATTATGGGGGCTGGGGAAGTACTCACTTGGATAGTATGTTGCTTTCCCATGAATGGGACACAGGTTCAAGCCTGGCCCTCACTGCACTGCAGGAAGCTTAAATGCCATGGCCTCTTTCACTCTCTCTTTCCCTGCCACTGCTTCTGTCTTAAAAATACTGGGAGTCGGGGTTAAGCACATGTGGCACAAAGTGCAAGGACCAGCGTAAGGATCTTGGTTCGAGCTCCTGACTCCCCACCTAGAGGGGATCCCTTCACAGGCAGTGAAGCAGGTCTGCAGGTGTCTATCTTTCTCTCCCTCTCTGTCTTCCCCTCCTCTCTCCATTTCTCTCTGTTCTGTCCAACAACAACGACATCAATAACAACAATAACTATAATAACAATAAAAAACAAGGGCAACAAAAGGGAAAATAAATATTACAAACCTTTAAAAAGAATAATAATAATACAGGAGCCGGGTGGCAGTGCACCCTGTTAAGCACACATATCAGCATGCACAAGGATCTAGGTTCAAACTCTCTCTCCTCACCCATAGGGAGGAACGCTTCACCAGTAATGAAGAGGTCTCCAAGTGTCTCTCTTTCTCTCTCCCTCTCAATTTTTCTCTGTCCTGTCAAATAAAATAGAAATAAAAAAAAAGGTAAAAGTGGCTGTTGGGAGTGGTGGATTCGTAGTGCTGGCACCAAGCCCCAACGATCATCCTGGCAGTGTGTGTGTGTGTGTGTGTGTGTGTTAAGAATGGAAAACAATCCAGATATACATCAGTGTGGAAATCGGCATGTGACATGTGGGATATGATAGCAGAGAGAAGGAATGATCTACAGGGATTTGCACCAGGATATGTGAATCTCTGAAACATCATGCCAAGTTCTGGTTGAAAATAGCAGCTGAGGAATTACATATAATGTGATTCTCATTGTATAAAACTAGAAACAAGCTAGACTGAATCGGCTGTTTAGGAATACAGCCATACAGAGCAGAACTATGAAGAAAACCAACGGCAGTGTAACAGGAGCATTCAGGGTGATAGTTACTTCTGGGGACAGGGAGAGAAGGGGACTTGGACCTGGGAAGGGCTTGCCAGGGGGCTTTAGTGGCTATTCACTTTTTTAAAAAAATTTTTTATATTTATTTTCCCTGTTGTTGCCCTTGTTTTTAAATTATTATTATTATTGTTGTTATTGATGTCGTCATTGTTGGATAGGACAGAGAGAAATGGAGAGAGGAGAGGAAGACAGAGAGGGGGAAAGAAAGACAGACACCTGCAGACCTGCTTCACCGCCTGTGAAGCGACGCCCCTGCAGGTAGGGGAGCCGGGGGCTCGAACTGGGACTTTATGCCGGTCCTTGTGCTTTGTGCCACGTGCACTTAACCCGCTGTGCTACTGCCCGACACCGGTGGCTATTCATTTTTAACTAGGTTGGTAGGTTTGGGGGCATTTTATTGCTATTTCTGGGGGGGGAACATGTGCATTCACATGCACATACACACAGATGCCATCACATTGTTTTGTAGGTATCAGCTCCATCCAAGTACTGCTTAAAGGACATTATCTAAGAAATGTGCCTGTTATTTTCTTCTTTGAGAGTAGAGAGAGAAACAGAGGGTGAAGGAAGAGAGACACCTGCAGCACTGCTTTACTGTTCATGAAACGTTCCCCCTGCAGGTGAGGAAAGGGTTTGAACCCAGGTCCTCATGCCTGGTTATGTGTCCTCAACCAGGTGTGCCACTGCTCAGCTCCAGGAAATGCATCTTGAGGTAACTTGCTTTTGTACAAATGTCACAGCATGAAGTCGTACTTTTTTTTTTTCTTTTCTTTTTTGCCAACAGCAGATAAATCATCTCTGGGGTGTGATGTCTGCATGACGAGTCCACTGCTGCTGGTGACCACTTTTACCATTCTCTCCCTCCCTTTCTATTTTTATTTGACAGGAAAGAGAGAAATTGAGAGGGGTGGGTAGATAGGGAGAGAGAAAGACCTGCAGACTTGCCTCACTGTTTATGAAATATGCCCCCCCAAGGTGGGGAGTGAGGGCTCAAACCTGGGTCCTTGCATATGGTAATATGTGCTCAACCACCCATCCCTGCCCCCCCACCCCCTTTAAGATAGAAACAGAGAAGCAGCAAGGCAGAAGTCACAGAACTGAGACTTCCTTCAATGCTGTGGATGGGGGTGGGGGGCTTGAACTTGAGTCACATACATTGCAGAGCAACACAGTATCCAAGAGAAGCTATCTTGCCAGCCCAGATGACACAAATCTTGAAGCCATCACCCACAGCACACCTACACTCCAGGGAAGAGCGCCTTTTGGGGCCAGTCTGTCACTGACTGAAAGGTTGTTAGGTGATGAGAGACAGTATTCAATGAGAGAAAAACAGCTCAAGTGGCTCATGCCATACCCTAGCTCAAACCCCTGGATCCTTTCACTTAGACTCTGAGTTAGCTTCCTCTTCAGGCGCTCTCTTCTCTTTACCACAACTCAGCTGTTTGGCTTCCCACATCACTTCCTTCTCAAAACCATCAGAAGAGTCCCCTCTTTCCGCATTAAATAAAAGACACACGCCCCACCATTCCAGCGTTCAGAACGCCACATCTCTTTCCTTCTTGTTGTATATCACCCTCTTCTACAGCTCTGACCCTCAAGGAAAAGTAAAAGGCTTTACATTTGCTAGACTGCTCCACAAGTCTCGTACACCCTTAGGGCTGTCCCTTCAGGTCTCTTCACCTGGATGGTATTTCCTGCCTGGCTAAGTGGAAATTCCACACATTGCTCAAGGTTATCTTACCTGCTTCCTTCTTCATGAAGGCTAGTCCATGTGCCCCAAGCCAGGCCCCGCTTTCCTCTCAAAGGCCCCCCATGTTCTTTACACACTGTTCATGGCCCTTGAGTCTACAGCTGTTCCTTCTGTCTGCCTGAGTTCATTCATTCAGTAGTCTGTGAGCAATTCCTAGACACCATTAAGAGCTGGGCACTGGGTGGGCCATTAGCCACAGCCCAGTCAGTAGGTAAAGAAGAGTCACAATGCACGGAAGGATGAAGGCTAGGGGGACAGCATCCTGGTGATGTGGTCGACTTTCATGCCTGGGGCTTCAAGGTCCCAAGTAGCACCGGAAGCCAGAGGAAGCAGTGTGCTGGCTAAAACAAGCAAGCAAGCAAACAAACAAATACCAATCCAGGACTTCTGGGAGACATGGCTATGGACTAACAGTGAACAGCAAACACTTTCCTCCCCAAAAAACAAACACTCATAGTCATTCACAACCCTCACTAAACGGCAGCTGGGACATGCGCAGATACTAAAGCCCAAGATGGGTGCTGATGTGCGTGGTCAGGGTGACAGGGGCACAGGACTGAAACCAAGCACTCGGAGGATGGGAGCTCCAACAACAACAACAACAAACATCCAAACCAAGCTGCAGCAATGCACTGATGGACGGAGAGGAGAAGGGAACTGGGAAGGACTTCCGAGCAGAGTGTAAAGACCCAGGAGTCAGACAGGATGGGGTCACAGAAGAAGCTGTGGGTAGCTCAGTAACAAAAAGAAGATGAAGCAGTCAGCTTCCCGCGGTCCTATGTATGCATCCTTTGCTAAATAATAATAATTATTAACTAATTATTTAATAAGTACTAATTAACTATTAACTACTAATATTAACAGCTGTTATCATTGTTATTATTATTCATCTTGGTCTTCAAATTTTTATTTATTTGGGTGTTGGGAATTGAATCCAAGGCTGTGCTCTACCGCAAGCGTCAACCCGGCTTTGACCTAGCACGTTATGATTGGGCCCTCCTCAATCGCTATCGAACAGGCCATGGCCGGTGCACCGCTATGTTCCATCGCTGGGGAGCCAGAGACGACCCAAACTGCCCCTGCGGCTACAGACAGACTATGACCCACATAGTCAACGACTGCCACCTCTCCAGATTCAAAGGAGGTCTCGAAACTTTACATCAGGCTCAACCTGACGCTGTTAACTGGCTACAGAAGAAGGGCAAACGCTAGAAGAAGAACCGCTGAGCTATGACCCCAGTCCCTGGGCTTCAAAGTTTCAAAAATGCCCCCTGAAGGGTTTGTGAAGCTGAATTCACATGAAGGAGAGACAGCTATGCAAGGCACTCTATGGGACAAAGTGTCAGGCATCTTGGGGTGTGTGTGGCTGATGGGGGGCCTGTTTACTGATATGCTCTCCCTCTGGGAAAATTCCAGGCATAAACGCTT
The DNA here is from genome assembly GCF_950295315.1 of Erinaceus europaeus. Classification (NCBI taxonomy): domain Eukaryota; kingdom Metazoa; phylum Chordata; class Mammalia; order Eulipotyphla; family Erinaceidae; genus Erinaceus; species Erinaceus europaeus. The sequence goes on along the minus strand of NC_080164.1, from coordinate 166,873,464 downwards.
CACTGTCTGAATGCACCACCTCCTCCCCTCAAGAAATTGTGGAGGTTGAGAAGCAGAGAATGAATTCAAGTCAAACTGGGGAGTTTTATGAACTGAAACTCACTTGGAAAACAAGATGAAACATCACAAAACGTGTAAAGTACATCAACTGGAAAATGGCCATCTCAAATGGACCTACCCTGTGACCCTGCAATTCCTCTCCTGGGGATATATCCTAAGGGACCCAACACATCCATCCAAAAAGATCTGTGTACACATATGTTCTTGGCAGCACAATTTGTAATAGCCAAAACCTGGAAGCAACCCAGGTGTCCAACAACAGATGAGTGGCTGAGCAAGTTGTGGTCTATGTACACAATGGAATACTACTCAGCTGTAAAAAATGGTGACATCACCGTTTTCAGCCGATCTTGGATGGACCTTGAAAAAATCATGTTGAGTGAAATAAGTCAGAAACAGAAGGATGAATATGGGATGATCTCACTCTCAGGCAGAAGTTGAAAAACAATATCAGAAACGAAAACACAAGTAGAACCTGAAATGGAATTGGCATATCGCACCAAAGTAAAAGACTCTGGGGTGGGTGGGGAGAATACAGGTCCATGAAGGATGATAAATGACATAGTGGGGGTTGTATTGTTAAATGGGAAACTGGGGAATGTTATGCATGTACAAACTATTGTATTTACTGTTGAATGTAAAACATTAATTCCCCAATAAAGAAAAAAAAAAAAGAAAATGGCCATCTCATGAAAGACGTCTTTCTGGGGACCATAAACATGATCATGAGTGAGTATCCAGGTTCAAGCCCCGGGTCCCCACCTGTAAGAGGGAAGTTTCATGAGTAGTGGAACAGTGTTACAGGTGTCTCTCCTTCTCTTTGTCTCTCTCTGCCTGGCACCAGCAGAAACAGAAAGAAAGATAAATAAAAGGAAAGAAATGGTTGGCAGGAATAGAGTTGTGCAGACACTGAGCCCCAGCCATAACCATAGCGGCAAATAAATAAACAGACAAAAGGCTTCCTGACTGTGCAAGGTGCAGCGACAATGATATTAACAAACAGAACACTGGCTGTGAATATAATCCTATTAAAATATACTTAGAATAATAGTATTGGTTGCTATTGTGCTTTGCATAATATTATTAATTATAAGATAATAAATGTTCACAAGATGAAGATAATATGTTTTCATTTGGTGCTGTTCTTCTCCAGGCTCATTGCCCCTGCAGTCTCGCATTTCAGATTCTCTCTCACCAAGATTGCTATCTGTTGATGAAGTGCACCTGTGAATCAAAGAAGAAATTTGGTCTTCTTTTTGGGCTTATATTTTATTTTTTCTTTATTTGTGATCACCCAAACATAATCCTACTGCTCCTGGGTTGAATTTTTCATTTCAGAGTGAAAGTGAGAGAGGAGAGGAGAGAGGGGAGAGGGGAGAGAGGAGGGGGAGGGAAGGGAGTGGGGGAGGAAGAGAGAGAGAGAGAGATCCCCTAGCTCCAGAGCTTTCCCTGGGGCTATGATGCCTCTATGTGGTGCCAGGACTTGAGCCCCACCCCAAACACAAAAAAGCACATGTCCTGTTGGGGAGGGAATCTCCTTGGCCCTTTTTCTTTCTCTCTCTCTTTCTTTCTTTCTTTCTTTCTTTCTTTCTTTCTTTCTTTCTTTCTTGATTTATATTTTATTTGTTGGATAGACAGAAATTAATTGAGAGAGGAAGGGGAGAAAGACAGGAAGAGAGGGAAAGGGAGAAAGAGGGAGAGAGGGGAAGAGAGAGTGAAAGAGAGACCTGCAGCACTGCTTCACTGCTGGTGAAGCTTTCCCTCTGCATATGGGGACTAGGGCAGGGGTGGGGATGGGGCTTGAACCCAGTTCCTTGCACAATGTAACATGTGCGCTCAACCAGCTGCATCACTGGCCAGCCCTAATTTCATTTTTTAAATTAAGGTTTAGATCAGAGTATTATCTTTTTTTAAAAAAAATTCACTTATTTATTGAGAGAGAACCACAGCATTACTCTGGTACATGCAACACCGAGAATCAAACTCAGGAATAAAATAAAATAAAATAAAATAAAATAAAATAAAATAAAATAAGTAAAATAAAATAAAATAAAGAAGTAAAATAGCTCTGCAGGCTTAGGACCAAGCCAACGTTAAGTCATCTAAGATCTGAGCCATCTGACCTCCAGTCAGCCTATGCTTTACACAGCTACCTCTACGCCACAGACTAAGAGGACTTCACACTTGGGAATCCAGTGCTTTCTCCACTGTTTCGTCACCCCCTAGGCCACCAGATCAGAGCATGCATGATCTTGAAGGTTGGAGATGGCAGGAGGGATGTCTACTCACTGACAATCTCCTTTTTAGTAGTTAGGATTGAAATACCCCCCAGAGCATTAAGACAATAAGCCAGTCAAGAAAATGAGGCCCCAGGGAAGAAGTCAGAGGGCTAAAACTGACAGGTAGTGGCTGGAGAGAAGTTCATTTTGATTTGCAAAACCAAATCATAGGGCTGGGCAGTGGTGCATACAACGCCATGTACAAAGACCTGACTTCCTGTCCCGTCTCCCCATACTTCATGATGGTGAAGCAGGTCTGTAAGTGTCTCTCTTTCTTTCTCCTTCTCTATCTCCCCCACCCTTCAGAAACAAAGAAAGATAGGGGGAAAGAAAGAAAGAGAAAAGGAAGGAAGGAAGGAAGGAAGGAAAAAAGGAAGAAAGGAAGAAAAAAATGGCCGCCACAAGCTGTGTATTCACAGTGCAGGCACAGAGCCCCAGTGATAACCCTGCTGGCAAAAAGTAAACAAAACCAAGCCACAACTAACTAACGGGAAAGGTCATTTCTGAGACCTGACATACAGAGACACACTCCAGTGTACCGATGAGGCTTGGGCATGGGGGATCTATGTAGCTGTACCACCACACATCTCCAGTCACCTAGACTCTACCCCACGGAAGACACAGTTCAACATTTATGAAAGCCAGCACCTGAGCCCTACACTCACTGCTCTCTCTTCTTCCCAGGAACAGGCCACGGAAATCCTGGCCTCTCCAAGACTTAGCAGCAAGAGGCAGGGGTTAGCTAAGATCCCCTGGAAGGTCACAAGACTTCGAAGCCAAGAGCAACAAACTTGAAGGGACCCTTACACATGTGGGTGTCTCTCAATATGATGAATGTGGACACCCCTACCCAAACCCCCAGAAACAATACCTTTCTGTGGACAATTAGACCTGGAAATGCTGGTTTTCACTTAGTAGTTAATCAGTCTGTGATATGTTGAGTATTATTACTGGGAGGCAGTGTGTACCCTGCAAATCTCCATCTTGGGTGCATCTTAAGATTTTATCTCATGAGGATAACAACACTGAATGATGCAGAGGGTGAGCTTGAGGAAGATGGCTCCAAAGTGGTCCCATACAGTCAATGGAATACTATTCTGAGTTAGAAAATGACGGTCTGGTACCTTTCATGACAAATGGATGGAACTGAAGGTGATTATGCTTAGTGAAGTAAAGAAAGGGAGACAACCAGGGGAAAGACTTTTGTTCATCCTTGGAATGCAGGGAATTGAAAATCATCAACAGGCAAACAATAACAACAAAAAGAGTGACTAAACTTTTTCTAAGACTGTGAGAACTATAGTGGTTATCACTGGGTGGAGGGCGAGCGCATGGGGTGGTGGGTGTGGTGTGGTGTGGCACTCTCCCTTGTAGTCTTGTTTGTCTGTTTTTACCAGAGCACTGGCTCAGTTCTGCTACAGACTGACTGAACCTGAGACTTTGGAGCCTCAGGCATGAGAGTCCTTTTGCATAACAAGTATCTATGCCAACCACCCCCTCTAGTTACAGTCTTGTAAACTATTATTAAATTGCTAATAAAAAATTTAAATAAATAAATGGAGGGTAGCAGAATGGTTATTCAGAGACTCTCATGCCTGAGGCTTCAAAGCCCCAGGTTCAATACCCCATGCCACTATAAGCCAGGGTTGAGCAGTACTCTGGTAAAAAACAAATAACTGAGTAAATAGATAAATGAATAAATAAAGCCGTCCTGAACTCACCAGGAGCCCTCCAGATAGGCATTGAGGCCTTTTCGAATCACGTGACCCAGGTAGCCATTTTTCTCAGCAATGTGTTTTGCCCACCTGTAAAAAAAAGAAAGAAAGAAAGAAAATAGAAAGAAGACATTCAAACTGGCAAATTAAATAATTGCTTTTTTCTTCAGATGATCTGCATAAATCCCACTCAGGGAATATTTTGCTTGTTAGAATTTTTATAGAGCAGCAAACCAGAACTGAATATTAAGCAGGTAAAGAAAGACGCATTTTGAGAGCTTTGCATTTGGTGTCCTTTCTAATGCTTAGGAAGTGTTATTTATGGAAACAAAGACACAAAAGGTACATAATGACAAACAAGATGGAACCAGAGTTTCTTCACCCAAGTTTCTGCTGCTCTCCACTAACCCATGTCTATTGGTTTATTATAAGGTTTTCCTTACTTGCTTTCTACCTGTTAGTTTTTCCTGGAGGGGGTCAATATTAAATAACTCGTTGTAACCTTTAGACTTCCAATCACTAAAAAAGAATATTATGAGAAGAAATAGGGGGGCTTGGTGATGGTACACTCAGTTAAGTGCACACAGTACTATGGACTCATGCAAGGATCTGGGTTCAATCCAGGTCCCTACCTGCGGGGGGGGGGGTGTATTTTACAAGCAGTGAAACAGGTCTGCAGGTATCTTTCTCTCTCCCTCTCTACCTCCCTCTCCCCTGTCAATTTCCCTCTGTCCTGTCAAATAAAATGGGAGAAAATGACAGCCATGAGTGGTGGAGCAGTGGATTCTTAGTACCAGCACTTCTTCTTCTTCTAGCGTTTGCCCTTCTTCCGTAGCCAGTCAACAGCGTCAAGTTGAGCCTGATGTAAAGTTTCGAGACCTCCTTTGAATCTGGAGAGGTGGCAGTCGTTGACTATGTGGGTCATAGTCTGTCTGTAGCCGCAGGGGCAGTTCGGGTCGTCTCTGGCTCCCCAGCGATGGAACATAGCGGCTCAGCGGCCACTGAGCCCCAGTGATAACCCCGTAGGCAAATGAATAAATAAATAAATAAATAAATAAATAAATAAATAAATAAAATGAAAAATAGAGAGAGCTGGCAAAATAGCTCACCTGGAGAATGTTCTGCTTTGCCATATGCACAGCTCAGGTTTGAGCCCAGTCCTTAACTGTATTAAAGGAAGCTTTAGTGCTATGATCTCTCTCTGTCTCTCACTCTCTCTTCCTCTCTTAAAAAAAATAATAAATACCTGGGAGTGGGGCGGTAGCTCAGCGGGTTAAGCACACATGGTGTGAAGCACAAGGACCCACATAAGGATCCCAGTTCCAGCCCTTGGCTCCCCACCTACAGGGGAGTCGCTTCACAAGTGGTGAAGCAGGTCTGCAGGTGACTATCTTTCTCTCCCCTCTCTGTCTTCCCCATCTCTTTCCATTTCACTTTGTCCTATCTAACAACGACAACATCAATAACAACAATAACTACAACAACAATAAAAATAAGGGCAATAAAAAGGAAAATAAATATTAAAAAATTTAAAAATAAAATTAATAATAAAAATAAAATTAATAATAAAATTAAATAATAATAAAATTAAATAAATAAAATAAAATTTAAAAGTTGGAACATAAATTTTCATGCCTGAGAGTCAGAAGTCCCAGGTTCATCCCTGTCACCACAAGCCAAAGCTGAGCAGTACTCTGGTCAAAAAGAAATGTGGACTGGGTGATGGTACACTCAGTTAAGCACATACGTTACAATGTGGAAGGACCAAGGTTCATGCCCCTGGTCCTCACCTGCAGAGGGGAAGGTTCTCAAGCAGAGAAATTATGTTATACATGTCTCTTTCTCTCCCTATCTCTTTCCTCCTTCTATCACAATTTCTCTCTATCCAATAAATAGTAGATTAAGTATTTTAAAAATCTTTTTAAGTTATAAATAAATATTAATGAAAGGATAACACCAGATAAGTTTAAAATTGAGTAACATAAGGGAAGACAAGAAAAGAGAGACACAAAGAATATATGAGATAAATGGGGGGAAATAATAAACTGGCAGATTTAAAACTAAATATATCTGTAATTGCATTAAATGTAAATGGCCTGAATCTATTAAAATTGTCAGGCTGACTAACGTGATACACTGAAAATCAATTATATTCTGTTTACAAGAGACATTTGGAAATGAAATAGAGAAAGAATGAAAAGTATTGGGCTTTCAGGAAAGTCATGATCTCTTTCTTTCTTTCCTTCTTTCTTTCCCTTCCTTCCTTCCTTCCTTCCCCTCTCTCTCCCTCTCTCTCTCTCTCTCTCTCTCTCTCTCTCTCTCTCTCCTTCCTTCTTTTCTGCCTCCAGGGTTATCTCTGGGGCTCAGTGCTGCCACTACAAAGCCACTGCTCCTAGAGGTAATTTCCCCCCATTTTTATTATTTATTTTATTATAGGACAGAGTGGGGAGAGAAAGATACACACCTGCTGACTTGCTTCACCGCTTGTGAATCGACCTCTATGCAGATGGGGAGCTGAGGCTCGAACTTGAATCCTTGTGCAGGTCCTTACACTTAGTACTATGTGCGCTTAACTAGGTGTGCCACTGCCCTCCCCATTTTTTCTTTTTCTTTTTCTTTAATTTGATAGAGCAGAAAGGAATTGAGAAGGGAGGAAGAGGTATAAACAGCCACAGACTTGCTTCACCACTCATGAAGCTTTGCACGTCCCACGCAGGTGAAGGGTGGGAGCTCAAATCCGGGTCCTTGAACAGGGTCATATGTATGCGCAAGCAGATGCCCCACCACAGAGCCCCCTTTTTTCTGTTTCTCTATCCATAAATGTGTCTACTTTTCTGTTCTTTTTTTTAAAATTTATTTATTTTCCTTTTTGTTGCCCTTGTTGGTTTTTATTGTTGTTGTAATTATTACTGTTGTTATTGATGTCCTCATGGTTAGATAGGACAGAGAGAAATGGAGAGAGGAGGGGAGGACAGAGAAGGGGAGAGAAAGATAGACACCTGCAGACTTGTTTCACTGTCTGTGAAGCGACTCCCCTGCAGGTGGGGAGCCAGGAGCTCGAACTGGGATCCTTACACTGGTCCTTGCACTTCATGTCACATGTGCTTAACCAGCTGCACTGCCGCCCGACCCCTTGTCATGACTTTTCTAACTACCCAATAAAAGTATAGGGAAATATGGAACACACAAACTCTTAACAAAAAAAAAAAAAGATATATTAAGCTCAGGAAAAAAAAGTAATCCTTCAGTAAGGAGTATGGATAAAGAGAACATTGTGAAATAATAAAGGAGTCAACTAGGAAGATTAAAATAATTTCAAGTCTGTAATCCAGGTGGTGGCACAGTGGTTAAAGTGCTGGACCTAAGAGCATGAGGTCCTGAGTTTGATTCTTGGCATCACGTATGCCGGAGTTCTGCTCTGGTTCTCTCTCTTCATCTCAATAAATAAATGAATCTTATGAAATGAAGAAGGAAAGAAGGAAGGAAGGAAGGAAGGAAGGTCGGTCTTCACATATAGGCTTGGACATTTATTTTTGTTATTGCTACATCTTTAACTCTTCAAACTAGCTTTTTTTTTTCTTTATTGGGGGGAATAATATTTTATAGTCAGCTAGCTTTTTTTTTTTTTTTTTTTTCAGACAGAAAGGATAAAACACCATAGAGGGGGCTGGACTCAAACCTGGGTCATGTGCATGGCCAAGAAAGTACACTACCTAGGCAAGCTGTTTTGTTAGAGCTTGGGTCTGAAATATATATATATATATAGTGTGTGTGTGTGTGTGTGTGTGTGTGTGTGTGTGTGTGTGTGTGTGTGTGAGAGAGAGAGAGAGAGAGAGAGAGAGAAGTGAGTGAGACAGAGATGTTCTAGCCCAGAGCCACCTGCCTGGTCCCCAAGAAGAAAGGCTTGATAGATTCTTACACAACTGCCTTCTCAGGGTCCCTGGGGATGGTCTCCAGGTTGCCTGTCATATAGTAGAGGGAACACCACAAGGTCCCTTCGATGTGTCCGCCTTGGGCAGCCTTGTGAAAATACTCTCCAGCCAAAGTCTGTGAGGAGAAAGAAACAAAGAGGACCCTCATTAGGGAGGAGTTCCTGCCTGCCTGGGTTTCCCCACAGAAGACACCGAGTAGCTAGGAGAGCTCCGCCCTCTCACGTGAGCCTCACAGAACCACACAAGCCACACGGAAGATGGTGTCAGAGCCACAGTGATCAAGAGCACAGGCCCTGGCTCTGCCTCTCTTGAAACTCGTGTCAGGATACTGTGCTTCCAGAAGAAAGGCAAGAACTGGAATATAATAATGCAAGATCCTTGCTACCAGATGTGTGGGTGAGTGAGCAGACATTAACAATGCACACAAATACAAGTCGACCAAACAGCTAGCTCACTGAAGAGTGCACTGTGACGCACCCGGTTGAGCAGACATGTCACAGTGCACAAGGACCCAGGTTCAAGCCCCAGGTCCCCACCTACAGGCGGAAGCTTCATGAGTGATCAAACAGTGCTATAGGTATCTCTCCCTTTTTCTTCTCAATTTCTCTCTATCTCTATCCAAAAACAAATAAATAAACATACTTTTAAAACATGATAATGCGGGAGTCGGGCTGTAGCGCAGCGGGTTAAGCGCAGGGGGCGCAAAGCACAAGGACCGGCATAAGGATCCCGGTTCGAACCCTGGCTCCCCACCTGCAGGGGAGTCACTTCACAGGCGGTGAAGCAGGTCTGCAGGTGTCTGTCTTTCTCTCCCCCTCTCTGTTTTCCCCTCCTCTCTCCATTTCTCTCTGTCCTATCCAACAACGATAACAACAATAATAATAACTACAACAATAAAACAACAAGGGCAACAAAAGGGAATAAATAAATATTTTAAAAAATTATAAAAAGAAAAAAAAAAGATAATGCACTGCTTAGCCACGTGTGTGACCCAGGTCCGAGGCTGGCCTCCACTGCTTTGAAGGAAGCTTTGGTTATGGTCTCTTTCACAAACTCTCTGCTCTTTTGTCTTTAACTAAGGTAAATAAATATGGTAGAGAAAGAGGGAGAAGGAATAAACTAAAACAGATGCTCAGATGGGTGTGTTTTCTGCTCCTGCTGCTGCTGATGATGATTAAGTCATTTATTTTACTTTATTGTTATTATTTTAAAAGTCTTTTTAATTGTTCATCTCTGGCTTATGGTAGAACAGGGAATTGAACCTGGGATTTTGGAGGCTCAGATAAAAGTCTTTTTTGCACAATCATTATGCTATCTTCCCTCCTTTTCTTTTGATTTATTTTATTTATTTGATAGACAGAGAGGCAGCTGTGCAGAAAAGAGTGAAAGAGGTTACAGCACTGAAGCTTCCTTCAGGACAGTGGGGGCCAAACTCGAACCTGGGCTGGGCATGAGGCAAAGCAGGGCACCGTCCTAGTGAGCTATTTCATCCCCCCTTAAGTGTCACTTTGGGTTTGGGCAGTGGCACACGGAGTTAAGCACACATAGTACGAAGCACCAGGACCCGCACAAGGATCCCAGTTCGAGTCTCAGGTTCCCCACCTGTAGAGAGTCTGCTTCACAAGTGGTGAAGCAGATACGCAGATGTCTTTCTCTCCCTCTCATTTTCTTCCCCATTTCTCTCCATCCTATTCTATATTTTTAAAAAAATGGGAAAAATGGCCTCCAAGAGCAGTGGATTTGTAGTGCTGGACTGAGCCCCAGTGATAATCCTGGAGGCAAAAAAAAAAAGTCATTTCTAAGCATGGGCTTTGGAGTCTAGATCCCAGCTCGCTCTGTAGCAGCTTAAGTCTTACTTCAATTGATACGTGTGGCTTCTGAAAGTATCTGATCTCACATGAGAGCTTGCTGGGTGGGTGGGGTGGGTAAATGAGATGACAGGTTCCCAAGGCTTAGTACTGGGCTGCACACAAGCTCATCTTCTGGACACCCCACCTCTGTCCAAACCTGCCGGTGCCACTCTTGCCCTCTCACCGGACACCCCTCCATTCTACCTACTCTCTATAAATGCCACACCCCCCAAAGAGCACCCCTCTCTCACTTCCTGTCACCTTGATCTTTAAAAAGCTATTCCACACCTACCATGCCTCTTCCTCACAGCCCATCCTTCCTCCCTTGGATCCAATATCTGGCCCCAGCTCCCACTCTGGATTCCTTCAGTCCTGGGAGCGAGGTGTCAGGAAGAGCCTTCAGACACACAGTATGTCCCCTGCCCTGTGGTTCCCATCCCACTCAGAGCAGCCGTGTCCTCACAAAGATGTGGGCAGCCCTGTCTGACCTCAACTCCTCCATCTCCCTGTTTCCATCTCCAGGCTTCTGCTCCTCAGTTCCAGCCTCCCTGGAATACCAAGTGCTTCTGGAATACCAAGTCTGCCTGTTTCTCAGAACTTTCACCCTGGCTGTTCTCTTTCTGGAATACTGTCCTTCTAAATACCCTCAAGCTCCTTTTACAATGCCAAAATATCAGAGAAGCCCTCCTCTGGTCTCCGTTATAAGACAGGGTCTACCCAGCTCCATGCTCCATGCCCCCCTTGCCCACTTTATTATTTCCCAGAACTCTCTTCTCTATCTGCTCTTCTATTTTTCGATGTAAGTTTCTCATAAATCTTTTATAATTTTTCTCCTTTATTGGAGATTAATGGTTTATAGTCAACAGTAAAATACAGTAGTTTATACACTGTAACATTTCTGTTATATATATATATATATATTAATTTTAATTACATTTTCATTCATTTATTATTGGATAGAGGCAGAGAAATTGAGAGGGGAAAAAGGAGGTAGAGAGAGAAAAAGAGACAGAGAGATACCTGCAGCTCTGCTTCACCATTTGTGAAGCTTTCCCCCTGCAGGTGGAGACCAGGGGCTTGAACCTGGGTCCTTACCCACTGTAATGTGTGCGCTTAAGCAGGTGCATCATCACCTGGCCCCTCTCAGTTTTCCACATAACAATTCAACCCCCACTAGATCCTCCTCTGCCATCATGTTCCAGGACCTGAATCCTCTCCCTACCCCAGAGTCTTTTACTCGGGTGCAATACACCAAACCCAGTCCATGTTCTGTTTTGTGTTTTCTTATTTTTCAACCTTTTTTTTTTTTAGTGAATGATTTAATAATGTTCGACAAGACTGGAATGAGAGGGCTACAATTCCATACCATTCCCACTACCTGAGTACCATATCCCATCTTCTCCATTGAAGGGTTCTCTAATCTTTATCCCTCTGGGAGTATAGATCAAAGATTTCTATGGGAATAAAGTAACAGGTTTTTTTTGTTTGTTTTTATTTTTATTTATTATTATTTTCTTTAACACAGCACTATTTAACTCTGGCTTATGGTGGTACAGAGGATTGAACCTGGGATTTTGAAGCCTCAGGCATGAGAGTCTGTTTACATAACCATTATGCTACCTAACCCCCCTCCCCCACCCTGTTCGTTTGTTTCTAATTTGAACACTGCTCAGTGCTGGTTTATGGTGGTGCAGGGGGCTTGGACCTGGGAATTTTAAAGACTTTTTCTTTTTTTAAAGAAGCTTCATTTTGAAAAATATTTTATTTTAATGATATAGAGAATAAAACCAGAGTATTGTTCAGCTCTGGCTTAAGGTAGTGCTGGGGACTGAACCTGAGACTTTGGGGCCTCAGGCATGAGAGTCTCGTTGCATAACCATTATGCTATTACCTCCGCATTCCACCCGCCCTTCTGGCCTACATGATCTGTAGGCATATGGGCTTCCTAAGAATAAAGACTGTTCTGTGGTGTCTAGAAGAGTGTCTGGCACAAGGCCGTGCAGGTTAGTGGATGTAATGGTTCACACATCATCATCAATATTATTGTTATTTTAGACAAGGGAGAGAGGCAGAGGAGAATGAGAGGGGGGGGGGAGGAAGAGAGAGCGAGCACCTGAGACTACAACACCTAAGCTTCCTTCAGTGTTTCGGGGGCCAGGCTCAAACCTGGTTCACGCACATGGCAAAGCAGCACACTAAGTGAGCAACTCCACCACACCCCTCCATCATCAATATTATTGACAATGATGAGGGGTTCCCACTTCACAGAGGACCCAGGTCCAGACTCCACATACGTGTGTGCATGTGCACGCACACGAGAGAGACTCTGAGTATGTTCTATAATATCTCAGTGGCTTCTTCTATACAACAGATGTACTGATACAGACTATTTCAGAGGGTGACTAGGGAGCAGAGGAGACAGCATAATGGTTATGCAAAGAGACTCTCATGCCTGGGGTTCCAAAATTCCAGATTCAATCCCCTGCAGCATCACAAGTGAGAGCTGAGCAGTGCTTTGGTAAAACTAAATAAATAAATACACCTGGTCCGGGAGGTGGCACAGTGGATAAAGCATCGGACTGTCAAGCATGAGGTCCTGAGTTCAATCCCTGGCAGCACATGTACCAGAGCGATGTCTGGTTCTTTCTCTCTCTCTCTCTCTCCTTCTATCTTCATGAATAAATAAATAAAATCTTTAAATAAATAAATACACTGTCAGAGGGAAACTTAGAGATGGTACATATGAAAAGTTTCTGCCTGACTGACAGACACTAACATTAATAGTTATAGAAATAATAGTCAACCCATATCTGTGACCTTGGGAGAACTACTGCAGTTTCTAGTGAGGGGACTCTGGTGCTGAGAACAGTGTGGAACTATACTCCTGCTATCTTATAATTGTGTAAATCAATATTAAATCACTAATAAAAATAAAATAAAATAAAGATTGTCAAATACTGAAGGCTGCTACTGTTGTTTTTATGGTGGTTGTTATTAACTCTGGCCTCACTTCAGGCAAAACTATCTCATCCCAGCTCCCTCTGCTTCTGGCAAGATCAGTCTCTGCAACTTTTCTGGTTCATTCTCGCTTGTTTTTGTTTTTCCCTGTATTGGGGGGGATTAATGTTTTACACTCAACAGTAAATATAATAGTTTGTACATGCATAACAGTTCTCAGTTTTCCACATAACAGTACAACCCCCACTAGGTCCTCTGTCACCCTTTTCCAGGATCTGTATTCTCCCCACCCCCTGCTGCCCACCCCAGAGACTTTAACTTTGATGCACTATCAGTCTCACTTGTAGTCAGCTGCCCCTTCTCCCAGTTCCAGCCCCCCTTCTCCATGAAGCCTTCCAGACATTAGGTTTGGTCTTGGCCATTTCTCCTTTGTATAACCGCATGGATCTCAGTAATCAGCACATAGGTTAAATGCCATCTTTGGCATCTCTCCAGCTCATCCTCCCGACCGGAGCCTGGAGTAACTAGATTGGAGTCTAGGGTGGAGTCTGTACCATGGGTCTGGGGACACAGGCCACCTTCACAAAGGCACAGCCGGTCACATGTGTTACTGACCTGATTCCTCCCGGGAGCTCCTGGGAAAATGCCGTCCAAATACAGGACTCCCAGATTGTATGAGGCATCAGGGTTTCCCATTTCTTCTGCTTTCAGCCAGTACTTTGCCGCCTCGGCATAATTTTTCTTGAATTTATGGTAATACCACCCCAGGCCATTGACTGCCTGATGCAATCCCTGGATTTTAGAACAAGAATAAAAAACACCTTAAAAAAAAAAATCCTAAAGAGAAATCAATCAAACCCAGCCTCCCCTCCCTCAGTTTCAGTAGCAGTTGGCACAAAAGAGAAGGTAGAGGGAGAAAACGCAGGCCTACCCCCGAGTTTTCCCAGGTGGGATTTCTGCCCCCACCTCCCACCCAACAGTGCTCAGGCCCCCCTGAAAAATCATCCCGGAGAGCCTTTGGGCTCCTGTGACCCCTCCTGTCTACAAAAGCCCTCTCACGGCCCTGCAGGAGTGGCACTGCCCTTGAACCTCACGAGCACTGAACCGTGATGGAAGTCCGCGGCCTAGCAGGGCCAGGCTGCTCCCTGGGCCACCCATCTGCCCATCTGCTGGTGACTCTGCTCGGAGCACGAGCTCACCCCTAGAAGGAAGCAGCCATGGCACCTCCTGTGGAAAGCACAGGGCTCTGTGCCAACCTTGTGTCCCAGTTCTGACAGGTAGGGGCTGGTGCAGAGGCAGAAGCTTCCAGAATTGTGCCTAAGCTGTGGTCTCCCACCAGGAAAGGGCTGGCTCATGGCTGTCAAGCCTCTCTCCCTCTTTCTCTCTTTCTTTGATTCATTTCTTTCTTTTTATTATGTATTATTTTCTTTTATATCATTTTTATTGGGGGGGCAGGCAGTTTAGAGTGCAGCTGTGGACATGGGTACATGTTCTCTGCGCAACACGCACCCCTTAGTTCTTTTTTTAAAAATATTTATTTATTCCCTTTTGTTGCCCTTGTTGTTTTATTGTTGTAGTTATTATTGTTGTTGTTACTGATGTCATCAGTGTTGGATAGGACAGAGAGAAATGGAAAGAGGGAGGGGAAGACAGAGGGGGGAGAGAAAGACAGACACCTGCAGACCTGCTTCACTGCCTGTGAAGCGATTCCCCTGCAGGTGGGGAGCCGGGGGCTTGAACCCAGATTCTTCCATCAGTCCTTGCACTTCGCGCCACCGCCAGACTCCCAACTTAGTTCTTTCTACATCATCATACAACAGGATTTGTTTTCCAAGTTTCTCATCACCCCCTTCCCCCAGTCCTTTGCTTTGGTGCAATACAACATGTATTTATTATTTTCTTCTGAGCTAGACAGATAGATAAGTAGATAGAAGAGAAGATAAACAGACAGATGGATAGTTAGCTAGCTAATTGGAAGAACAGGTAGGTAGGTAGACTTATAGATGAATTGATAGCTAGCTAGCTAAATGGATATATAGAGAGGCAGGTAGGTAGGTAGGTAGGTAGGTGAGGGAGAGGGGAGAAGAAGGAAAGGTGGGAGAGGGGGAGGGGGAGAAGAAAGCGGGGGTGGGGTGGGGAGAGAGATATGCCAGATCGATGCTTGTCTATGGTATATGCAGGACGGGGATTGTGGGACCTCTTTCCATGCAACTAATCTAGTCTTTGTTCTGGCAGAACTGGGGCCCTCCATCTTGTAAGATTTTACTTCTCCTGAGCTGTTTTTGAATTCAGACGGACAGACAGACAGACACGCAGGCAGACAGAGTGAGACAGACAGAGAGATGCCACAATACCTTCGATGTGGTGCTGGGGTCTAAAGCTGGGCTTCATACGCAGCAAAGCATGCACCATACCTGGTGAGCTCTCTCTCTCTCTCTCTGTCCCTCCTTTGTCCCAAACCGCTCAACACTCAAAACACTCACAAGAAGTCCTTATGAAATTTGTTTTTTATCCAGTTCAGGAGGCCCACCCACTGACCCTGCACAAGAAATTCTGTCTCATCTTTTCCTTTTTGTTTTTTTAAATTTTTAAAAAATATTTTATTTATTTTCCCTTTTGTTGCCCTTGTTTTTTTATTGTTATTGTAGTTATTACTATAGTTGTTATTGTTGGATAGGACAGAGAGAAATGGAGAGAGGAGGGGAAGACAGAGAGGGAGAGAGATAGATACCTGCAGACCTGCTTCACCGCCTGTGAAGCAACCTCCCTGCAGGTGGGAAGCAGGGGGCTCGAACCAGGATCCTTACCCTGTCCTTGTGCACTTAACCAGCCGCGCTACCACACAACTCCCTTATCTTTTCTTTTTTTGAAGATATTTGTTTTATTTATTTATTTATCTACTTTTCTCTCTCTCTTTCTTTCTTTCTTTCTTTTGGTTAGAAACAGAGAAATTGAACAGAAAGGGGGAGACAGAGTGCTGGAGGAAAAGAGAGACACCTGCAGCACTAATTCACTGGTTCTGGAAACTTCCCCCTGCAGGTGGGCACAGGGGCTTGAACCCGGGTCCTTGTGTACTGTGTAATATGTGTGCTCACTTATGAGCTCACCTACTATGTAGGGCACCACCACTTGAACCCTTCAGGTGCATTTTTGAAGACGGATTTTCTTTAAAGAAAATTTACATTTCCTGGACTTCATGTATTTATTTATCTTTTAGATAAATGGTGAGAGGGCTGAACAGTGCTCTGGTGAAAAGAGTGAGAGAGAAGGAGAGAGAACAGCCAGTGTTTCTCACGAATACCATAATTATCACTAAAAGGCTAATAAACTGGATCCCACAGCGCGCGCGCGCACACACACACACACACACACACACACACACACACACACACAAAGATAAATGTTGAGAGGTAGAAAGAGGAATAGAGGGACCTGAGTGGTGGTGAACCGGGCTAAGCACACACGTCACCACACACCAAGACTGGGGTTTGAGCTCCGCTGTCCACCTGCAGGGGGGAAGCTCACAAGTGGTGAGGCAAGAGCTGCAGGTGTGTCTCCGTTACTCTCCCAATATCCCCTTCCCCTCTCCATTTCTCTGTCCACTGAGGAAAGAAAGAAAGGAGGCCCACTTGTAGCACTGTCCCATCATTGTAAAGCTTCCATCTGCAAGTGGGGAAAAGAAGGATTCTTTCCTTCTGACTCTTATTTAAATCACAGGAGACAGAGAGTGAAGCCAGGACACTATACTCAAACCAGGAGCCTCGGGCCTGCAAGTCCTGTGCTCTACCAGCTGAGCTATTTATCTGACCAATGGTCTCCTTTTCTTAACATCTGTGTTTTGTTCTGGGCATTTATGGCTTGATCAAGAGTCTCCTTCCAGGAGATTATGCCCAGCCATCAGGCTACATTTCCTGGAGACTTAATCTGAGCCTACCCACCCTTTAGAATAGAGCCAGGAGAGGAGCCAAGTGGTGGCAACCCAGGCAGAGCATAGGTATTACCATTACCATGTGCAGTGACCCAGGTTCAAGCCCCCAGGCCCGGCCTGTAGGGGACAAGTTTCACAAGTGATGAAGCAGTACTGCACGTTTCTCTTTCTCCCCTCCCAGTTTCTGTCTTTATGCAAAAACAAATAAACAGGGGTGCGGGTAGATAGCACAGTGGTTATACAGTGCAAAGAGACTTTCATGCCTGAAGTTCTGAGGCCCCAGGTTCAATCCCGTGCATCACCATAAGTCAGAGTTGAGCAGTGCTCTGGTTAAAAAAAAAAAAGTAATAAATAAATTCAGGATACATGTAGGGATGCATTGGTTCGACCTTCCCGTGGTGCATCCCGTGAGTACCCATTCATTGGGGAAACTGAAGATCCTTCCTAGCCGACTGAATCCACATGGATCCCAGTCACTTTCAAAGCCATTAACTGGCTACGGAAGAAGGGCAAACACTAGAAGAAGAAGAGGATACATGTAGCAACTGGGTACTAGATTTACATGCTTGAGACCCAGAAGTCTCAGGTTCAATCCCCGGCAGCAATACATGCCAGAATTGAGCAGTGCTCTAGCCTCTCTCTCTTCTCTCCCCCTCCATCATTAAAATAAAGTCTACACATTAAAAAAAAATACCTCAAACACTATCACTCAAAAATAAAGCACATTAAACATCAATTTATCACTTGGACAGCTAAAGAGATGCAAATTTCACACCTGCCAGGAAACCCCAGCACGCCTCTCTTTCAACATGTTCTGGAGCCTCAAAACCTTCCATCAGGCTGCTGTCCTACTTCAGTCCCACTACGTGTGTGGGGTCAGGAGCTGGGGGTACACTTTGGTGGGCTCCCCTCTGCTGGGCCGTGTCCCGCTGACAGCACTTCTGTGGAGGGAAAAGCTCTTGGCTCTTCAGTGATCCCACCTCTCCCTTTTCTCCCGGAGAAAAGACACTGCGGCTCCTCAGGGGAAAGGCAAGGCGGGCTGGGGAGTTCAGGAGCCTTCGCTGTGGGGTTAATCTTCTGCCTTTGGGAAAGGGGCGTATTCAAGAGGCAGAGAGGCATTGGAGGGTCTGGTCAAGATTGCAGGTATCACAGTGGACTCTGCAAATGCATTCATCTGCACATCTGTATACACATGTGTGTGAGTGTGTATGTGTGAGGCATGCACTGGGAGTGTGTGTGTGGGTGCACAGACATGCACGCATGCAACATCCACATGCACACATCCACATGCACACATCCACACCGGCAGAGTCTTACAGAAGACGTGATAACCTCCATTCATATATGGCTCTAATGAAATTCACTGGCTTGAAGATACCATTGAAAAGTAAACAGTGATAAAAGAAAAAAAAAAGAAAAAATTCCGGTAATAAACTTGACAAAAGGCTTCCATTATGGAAGCAGGAAAAGCAAAAGGGAATTGGATGTGACAAAGTTAACCTTCAAAGGAATTAGGCACTTGGGTTTCCTCATTCGATGGCATTTGGACCCACTGAATTTCCAGCGGTCCCTGCTGCTGCCTGTTATTATAATGTGAGCCTTCAAACAAAATCTGTCTGAGTGTTTGTTTTTTTTTTTAAGTGACTAGAAGGTAAATTCAGCCCTTCCCGGTACGGCAGGTTTCTTGTGTGTGCTGTAGCTCAAAAAATGACTAATGTGCACCTTGCCGGGAACCCCCCTTCTCCTCTCCATCTCCCTCCATCTCCACTTTGGAGCCTGCACCCCCTCCACCAAAGTGTGTGGGTGTGTGTGGTGCAAATGGCTCTTCTGACAATATGCGTAATGTTACCTTGGAAGCTGCCTTCTTCATCAGCTGTAAGGCAAGCCGTCTGTTCTTCTTCACTCCTTGACCCTAAACAACGATAAACAGCAATGATTACAAAGAAAACAAGCCCCATGGGAGCTCAGAAACAGCCCTCAGATGCTTCCCGGGTAGAGAGAGAAATGCTTAAAAATAAATCCCGAGCCTTCTGCACGAGAGACCCAATCTTAAAAGATTCCCAGAAGCAGAGCCGTTAGGTTGTCATCACTGCCATCCTTTGTGGGGGTGGGGGGTGGGAGGGGGATGTGTGGAGCAGACCTGGCAACCAGCCACCCGTAAAGCCCTCATTTATCACGAATGCATCGCGTTCCCATTAACTGACAGGTGACAGTGGAGGAGAAGCCATCAAGAAGGTTACAAGAGTTTGGTCATTCTACATACTTTCTTGCTGGGGGGGGGGGGGCTTCATTTTCCATCAAGACTGAGTACTTTATCTGTGCCAGACTGTCCAGTACTATTATTTATTTATTTTGGATAGTGACGAAAGAATTTGTGAGGGAAGGAGGGAGATAGAGAAGGAGAGAGAGAGAGAGAGAGAGAGAGAGAGAGAAAGGTCTGAAGTACTGTTCCACCTCAAGTGAGGTACTCCTCCTGCAGGTGGGGATCAAAGGCTTAAACCTGGGAGTCGGGCTGTAGCACAGCGGGTTAAGCACAGGTGGCACAAAGCACAAGGACTGGCATAAGGATCCCAGTTCGAACCCCAGCTCCCCACCTGCAGGGGCGTTGCTTCACAGGCGGTGAAGCAGGTCTGCAGGTGTCTATCTTTCTCTCCTCCTCTCTGTCTTCCCCTCCTCTCTCCATTTCTCTCTGTCCTATCCAACAACAACAACAACAATAACAACTACAACAATAAAACAACAAGGGAAACAAAAGGGAATAAATAAATAAAATAAATATTTAAAAAAAAAAAACAAAGGCTTAAACCTGGTTCTTTGTGTACTGTCATGTATGCACTCAACCAGAGGTGCCACCTCCCAGCCCTCAGCATTAGTAGTTTTGTCATCTGCAGCCTTTCTTCTGGGTCCTCCTTCAAGTTTAGAACCTGCTTAGGAGTCAGCTGTGAAGGGCACAGGACACCTAACTCCTAGGATACAGACAGAAACTAACAACATCTCTCCAGCAAAAACAAGCCAAGAGACCTCAGGAAGAGAAAGGATTTTGTGATTCTTGTTATAAGGGATGCCACCAAGGGGCAACATGGTAATGGAAGTCACGTCGTTGGGTTCTGCTACATCCAGTCTTCACCAGCGATCCTCCCCCACCCCCACCCCCCTGGGGTGTTACTTGTATCTGAGAAATGTGCCCAGAATCACACAGTCTGTGAGAAGTTGAGGCAGGATTTGAACCCAGACAGCCAGGTTCTGGAGTTCAAGCTTCTAACCACTATGCCACGTTTTCTCCTATCCATTTCTGCTCTCAAGAAAGAACAAGGATGCACAACCATGAAAGTCTCTGCCGGTATTTTTCAGAACATTGTCATAAAATGTAAAATTGTGTATCCAACTAGAGGTTAAATTGTAGACTCTCAGTCCCTACCAGACTTTAACTCCTCTATTTAAAAAAACCAATGAGCTGAAGCAAAGTGAAAGATGAAAATATTTTTCAGAAGAGCACCATTACCTCATTTAATTAGAGAAGGAGAGGAGAGAGGGAAGGACAGCAGACGGTGACTTGAAATAACTAGGTGGGGCAGTGGGACAACCTTTTTTGGTCTTCAGGAAAAGCATCAGAAAGACCAGAGTGACAATGTTAGCACCTGGTTGCACTTGATCTTGTGTGAATTCCTTGCTTTTGAAAACTGGAAGTAGGTCCCAGAGAAGCTGACTGATCCATGGTTGGACCGAAACTAAAATTCAGTTACTCTGAGTTCCACATAAGGGATTTTCCAGTAGACAAATTACTTAATCGAAAGTAGGGTCATTTCTTGCCCGGAAAATGCAGCCCTCCCCTTACACAAATCAGAGTGCTGCTCGAAGCTGGTAAGCGAGAGCAATGCAATGTCCACTAAATGGACCCAAGAAGGACAGTTCCGGCTGTAGGAGTCACAGCCCCACCCTCAAATGGATGCAAAAAAGGAAGGAATCTCTCCAGGCTACAGCCCTGTGATGGCACCATCTTTTACTCCACAGAAGCTGAATGCCCTCACAAAGCCAAGAGAGCATTCCAGTTCTTCATACTCAGAAAAACTGTTTTCTGAATAGGGCTCTCTCACATGGAATCTACTTACAGAGATATTCTGGCTGGAGATAAAAAAAAAAAAAATCTTCCTTGAAATTTCCTATGCCTCACCAGGGTTATCACTGGGGCCGAAGGCCGGCACAAGGAACCCACCACTCCTAAGAACCATTTTTCTTCTCTCTCTGTCTTGATAGGACGAAGAGAAATTGGAAGGGATGGGGGAATTAGAGGAGAGAGAAAGAGAGGCACCTGTAGCCCTGTGTCACCACTTGTGAACTGCTGCCCCCCCCCCCCCCCCGCCGATGGGGAGCAAGGGCTTGAACCTGAGTCCTGCATGGTAATGTGTGTACTCAACCAGCTGGACTATAGCCCGGCCTTCACAAACCTCCTTCTATCAACAGTGGCCTGTACTCCTGTGTTCAGTTGTGGACCCCCTTCCCTCTTTGTGGTGCATCTGTGGGAAACTGCTCGAGGAGACTGAGGGGCATTACCTGGTCTCAGCATCCCAGAGGGACTCTCACCTTGAACAGCACGATGGCGTAGTCGTAGATGAGTGCAGGGTCTCCAGTCTCCAGGGCTCCCTTGGCGTACCACTCGATCGCTGCCTCGGGGTTCTTGGCCACCCCTTGCTGGCCCCAGAACAGCATCTGGGCCAGTCGTTGCTTCCAAACAACAGGCATTTTATTTTATTTACTTTTTTGTTTTGTTTTACCAGAGCACTGCTCAGCTCAGGCTGATGGTGGAGTGTGTGTCTGGGAACTCAGAGCCTCAGGCATGAGAGTGTCTTTGTATAACCACTAACCAATTAATTTTGTCATCACCAGGGCTTCACCTCTCTGGGACAACTATCTGAGCAGAAGTCCATGGGGACTTCCCAGGGAGCACCCTAGAGACCCCCATTGCAATGGGCTGGGATCAGGTGTCGCTGTGAAGCCTCTGCTACCTTGGGTTCCTCAGGGGACCCTGAGACAGCAGTCCACGCCAGCCCCTAGCAGATGGGCAGGTTGGCAAGAAATGAACCAGTGTGCTTTTCACCCACTGAGGTTTGGGAGATGCTGTCAATCACCACTGAATGTGTCAGAGACGCAGGAAGCCACGTTCTCACCTGAGCTGCAGCGTTGCCCCGGGTTGCCTCATGCTTCAACCACATGAAAACGTCTCCGTCTTCCCTGGTTTGCACTTTGAGTATTTCATCATCCTTTAGTCTAATTGTTTCAACATAGGCCTAAAAAAAAGGGAAGGAGGGAAAAAGGGAGGGAGGGAGGGAAGAGAGTGAGAGAGGAAAGGAGGGAAGGAAAGGGGAAAAGAAGATGTCCAAACGTTATGGGTGTATAAGACAGGCCATTATTCCTGAAGTACTGACGGACCAAGTGGAAGCCAGTTCAAGCACTGACAGGGCACTGGCAATGCCAAGGCATCAGACTCTTTTTCAAGCAAATACGTCACATCTCATGCTTTTTGCTGGTCATTTTTGTCCCTATCACAGCCTGGGTCTTGGAAGGATGATATTTCTTCTCCTTCTCTCTTTAGCTGTTTTATATTTTTTAAATATGTATTATTTATAGGATAGAGACAGAGAGAAATGGAGAGGGGGAGAGGAGATAAAGAGAGAGAGAGAGAGAGACAGAGACAGAAAGATCTGCAACACTGCTTCAACACTCATGAAGCTTTCCCCTTGCAGGTGGGGACCAGGGGCTTGAACTCAGGTCCTTGTGCATTGGAACATGTGTGTTTGACCAAGTACGCTACCACCCAACCCTTTTTCTTCAGCTTTTAAATATATATATATTTTAAGATAAATAAATAAATATATATATATATTAAGATAGAAAAAAGAGGTAGAGAAAAAGACAAGACAGTGACTGAGAACACGACAGCAAAACTTCCTTCAGGGCCACGGGGTACAGGCTCAAACCTGGGTCACACACACAGCAAAGCTGTGCACTATCCAAGTGAACTATTTTGTCGGTCCAATTTCCTCTACTTCTCCTGTCACTCAGTCAGTTTGGAATTCCACGTGAACACCCACGTGAGTGCCGTTAGTTACGGAGTCAGATTATAGATGGCATAAAAAAAAAAAAGGTAAATCAATATTTTCTAAGTATAACTTTCTTCTTCTTTTTTTTCCTTTCCTCCCTGAGTGTTATTATCCTGCATGACTAACCCTTTTTATTTAGCAAGCTCAGGCTTAAATACCTCTTGGCTATTTCCCAAAATTAAATCTTCCCTGAAAGAAGAGGGCTTGGATGTGGCGGGGTCCTCCACGCTGGAGGGTAGGAGCCGCTCCGAAGGGAAAGCACTCAAAATGTTTTGAATCGGCAACAAAGCCTCCCAGGGATCTGCCTCCTTTGAAGAGGAAGAAAACTCATTTTGATATATAAATTTATGCTGTCTGTAAAAAGCAATAATAAAAGTCCTGTTATTTTAGAGTTTCCCCTCAGAGGTGGTGAACCCCAGTGAACTGAGCCACGGTGGGGTGCTGGGGAGGGCTCCCCAAGTCCAGAGTCTGCCCCAGACAGGTGGGGAAGAAATGGGATCTGAGAGAGTCTGGCAGAGTAGGGACTCCCTGGGGACCCTCTGCCAGGGGAGATGGGGAGGGAAGGAGAGAGGAGGGAAGGGGAGGGAAGGGGAGGGGAGGGGAGGGAAGGGGAGGGAAGGGGAGGGAAGGGGAGGGAAGGGGAGGGGAAGGGAGAAGCAGTCAGCTCCTGCCCAAGCTCCATTCAGCTGCCTCTTCTGCAGGGATCACTTGGAGCCAGGGGTTCACAGACTTAAGTCTACTGTTTCATTTTGGTTTTTTATTTTAGAGACAGAGAAGGAGAGAGTAAAAAGACCACAGCACTGAAGCTTCCTCCAGTGTGGTAGGAGCCAGGTTCGAGCCCGAGTTACACACATGGCAAAGCAGCAAACTATCCACATGAGCTATTTCACCAGCTCTGTTTATAGAGTTCTTAAGTCACTGGGGTCTGTAGGTCTAGGAGATGGCTCAGTGGTAGAGCACAGGACTTGCCTGCCCAAGACCCCAGCTCCAATCCCCAGCACAGCATATGTCAGAAGGGTGCTCTGTCCTCTCTCCTGCAGTAAACACAGTAAGTTTCTGTTTAAAATTACTGGGTTCGAGGACTCAGACCTGGCGAGTATCCAATCCTGCTAAAGGTCGAACCTTGGGGGGCCAACAAGTGAACTGCTAACAGTTAGAATAAAGTCGGCTAGTCAGAGATAGCACAGTCAGAGACGGCGGTACACCAGACTTTCATTCCTGAGGCCAGGTTCAATCCCCAGCACTAGCAGAAATCAGAGCTGAGTAGTGCTGTGGTCTTTCTTTCGGTCCTTCTATCCTACTACTACTACTACTAATAATAATAATAATAATAATATGGAGTTGGTATATTGCACCAAAGTAAGACTCTGGGATGGGGGTGGGGTTCAGATCCTGGAACATGATGGCAGAGGAGTTGACTTGTTATGTGGAAAACTGGGAAATATTATGCGTGTACAAACTATTGTATTTTATTGTTGACTGTAAACCATTAATCCTCCCAATAAAGAAATAAAAAAATTATAATGATCTATTATTTCTAATTGTTTGTAGTTGAGTCTCTAGGGAGTTCTATGTGTATTATCATATTGCCTGCAAGTACTGACAATCTTATTTCTTTTTTTCTTTCTTGTTCAGATTCCTTTTATATTTTTCACTTGCCTAATTGTTCTGGCTGGAATTGTCAATATTGTGTTGAGTAATAGTGGAAAGATTAGAATTCTTGATTTAGTCTGCTCTTAACCAAAAAGTTACTAGTCTTCCATCATTAGCTATGACATTAGCTGTGGATCAGTCACCAGTGCTTTTATCCTGTTTCAGAATATTCTTTCTATCCCCATTTTATTAAGAATTTTTATCATAAGTGTTGACTAAGATGTTGAATCCAAAAAAGAAAGAAGAAAATAAAAATAACAGTAACAGTAATAATAAGAAGAATTTTAATCAGTATTGTGATTTCAATGCTGGGATTTCATTGCCCCTAGTCAACTTTTCCCTTTTCTAGGGAGAGAGAGAGAGAGAGAGAGAGAGAGAGAGAGAGAGAGGTCGGGCTGCGCTGCAGAAAAGAGAGAGAGAGCATCTGCATAATTCCCCAGCACAGGGAGAGAGAGACAGAGAGAGAGAGAGGGAGAGAGAGACAGAGAGAGAGAGAGGGAGAGAGAGAGGGAGAGGGAGAGGGAGAGGGAGAGAGAACAGAGGCAGAGAGGGCAAGAGCACAGCATGAAGCTTCTTTCAGGGCAGTGGAGGGCCAGGCTGGAATGTGGGTCCTGCACAGGACAAAGCAGACACACTGTCCACGTGAGCTATCTTGCTGGTACCTGTAAAAGCAAATACATCTTTTTAAAAAGACACAGAATAAAAAAAATAGTGGGTGGGGCAGGGGGGGTGGCAGTTCATTAGAAACAATTGCAGATCCTGGTTTTCTTCCCTGGCCTCATACAAATGAACAAGGAGAGAAAAGGGGAGAGATACAATCGAGAGGAGGAAAAAAAGGGTAGGGGTGGGAAGGAAAGAAAAGAAAAAGAAAGAAAGAAAGGTAAGGCAGGGGAAGAGAAAGGAGAGAGTGTGTGGCAGGGAGAGGAAAGGAGAGGGGAGAGGAGGAGGAGGAGAGGAAACACGGAGAGAAAGAAGAAAGATAAAGTGTTCTGCTAGCATTTTCTTCACCGCACTTGATGGCTTCTGGTCTAATACCCGTGGCCTTGATCTAGCACATGAAGTGAGATAAGCCAGAAAGGGGAGGATGAAAACCGGCTGATCTCATTCCTAGGCAGAAATAAGAAACGGACAGAACGGGAAACCACCAGTGACACTCAGACTGGGTGTGATGGATTGTGCCAAAGCAAAGCACTCTGGGAAAGAAACGGAGAAAGGTGGTGGAGAGGGTGTTGGGGTCCTGGTGTTGGAAAGACACCTGAGTTGGCAGCGAGAGTGTTTTGCAGACACCTATCAGGGAGAGGAGAAACTATGCCTATGTGTCAACAGCTGTACTATAAACCAATAGCCCCCCACCCCCACTCCCCACCCCCTTAGAGTGATTTGGGGAAAGAAGAAGGAGAAGGTAGAGGAGAAGGAGGAGGAGGAAGGGAAAAGGAGTGAGGGGCAGATAGGCAGACAGCACAGGAATAAATGAAAACAATCCTCCGGGACCCATGCATCCCGCAGGTCACAGCTGATCACTCACAACAGCCAAAGAGTGGAAGCAGCCTAGATGCCCGTCAACTGATAACTAACCAAAGAAGTTATGGGGTCGATACTCCATGGGAAGCTACTCTGCAATCCACAAAACGAGACTGAGCCCTTTGGGGCAAAAATGCATGGATTATGCTTAGCAAAGTAAGTAAAGAGGTAAGTAAGTAAAGAGATTACCAGACGGCTTCACTCATGCGGAATCTAGAATTGATACACATAAACTTTCAAAAAAAAAAAAAAAAACAGTAACAAAAAAAGCAAATTGTTTCTTTAAATATTTCTTCATTTGTATATGTACATTTAAAAATATTTTATTTATTCAGTACAGACAGAGAAACTGAGAAGGAAGGGGAGAGAGAGGGAGAGGGAAAGGGAGAGACAGAGAGAGAGACAGAGAGAGATGCAGCACTGCTTCATCACTCATGAAGCGTTTCCCACTGCAGGTGGGGAACAGGAGCTTGAACCTGGGTCCTTGCACATGGTAACGTATGTGCTCTACCAGATGTACCATCAGCTGGTTCCTGGTATGTACATTTCTTTTTTTATCAGAGAGAGAACCTTCTGGAATGTGCAGTGCCTATGACTGAACCCAGGGCCTCACACATACAAAAGCATGCTCCACCACTGAGCCACCTCCCTGAAAATTCTTATATATTTATTTTTTATGAGAATGAGAGACAGAGAGAGGGAGCATAAGAGAGATAGTGAGTACAAACCTCTGTGGCAGCACCTGTGGGGTTATTCTCTCTCTCTCTCTCTCTCTCTCTCTCTCTCTCTCTGTCTTGGGACTCCCACGTGGTGCCAGGGATCAAAATCAGTGCCTCACATACTCAAGGCAGGTGCTCTTAACATTAAACTTCGCCCCCAGGTCCTGTAGCCTGTTAGCGGGCCGTGATGTTCTTGCACACTTAGCAGTCTACAGGGCACTGTCAGCGCAGCCTCCACAAGCCTGGGAAACCCGACTTTGTGCATGGCACTGTGTGCTCTCTATCAAGTGACCACTTTCTGAAGTGCTGGGGTTAGAGATTCAGTCTCCAGATCTGGTTGGGGGGGGGGGGTGGCTCACAGGAGGCTGTCACAGCAGCTCAGGAACACAGTGACAAAGGACAAAAGCAGGCAGTCAGGAATGAAATGGAGAGAGAGAGCTGTTAGAGATTGCCGCTGATGGGATGAAGGTGGCTCAAAGAGGACACCCCGGCTGTTAGCGGGGACGGGGTGCCTTAAGTGCTTTGTCCTTTGCCATCAGGGCTACTGCTGGAGCTTGGTGCCTGCAGGAGGAATCCACCACTCCACCACTCCTGGAGGACATTTTCCTACCCTTTCTTTCTGTTTTGACAAAGACAGAGACAGATGGAGAGGGAGTGGGAGAGAAAGACAGGGGAAGAGAGAAAAAAAGATACCTGCAGCACTGCTTCACCCGTTCATGAAGCATCTCCCTTATAGGAGGGGTTAAGGGACTTGAACCCAAGTCCTCACTCATCTACCAGGTGCACTCTAAAGGGTGCTTCACCACCTCCCCTCCCCCTGCCAGGACAGTGTGCCTTAAGCCGAGGGGACCTTGGAGAATAAAGAGGAGGAGAGAGTATTCTCCCTTTGTGACCTGCTATGATTGCACATGGGCTGGGGAGAGCTGTCAGCAAAGTGAGCTAGGAAAGACTTGAGGGGCATCAGTCTGTGCAGGGCAGCTAAAGAACCCTCACTCTTCTAGAAGGTGGACTGAGAAAGAGAAAGCCACCGACCCACACTGTTGGGTAGTTGCCATCTCCCCCTGGCTTCTTCTTATCCATATGCCTATATAGGGATTTACTGATCCAAAGGTTTGGTCTATTTACATAAATCACTTTTACATAAAGCACTCCAGGGCATTGGTGGTTCAGTTATAGGATTCTCGCCTGTTCCGCCCCCTCCTTGTCACACTCTGATTTTCACCAGTCACTTTTCTCTCCACCCTCTCTATATCACATCCTGTTTCCACCCTACTTGGAGAGTATAAAAACAGCTGCTCTTCTGATTAAAGACACTTGGAAACTGCTTTCCGGCTCCGAGAGTTCCAGAGTGTATCTCCTGCGGAAGTTGGTGCAGCACGAGTTCCTGATCCCTCTCCCACACAGCAGCCTAGATCAGCTCCAGTTGAGTTCTCTCCAACCCAGAGAGCACTAGCTCGGGAAGAAGTACCCTCAGGCTATCCCGGCATCTGGCGCCCGGAACAGGGACCCGTAAGCAGCAGATTTACAAGAAGACATCTTAGATAAGTACACACCTTTTGGGTATCTGCAATATTGTGTTAAGGCACTGTGATTTTTTTTTTTTCTTTTTTATTGTTTTCCGGAGATCTTTCCACCATGGAAAATCTTTTCCAAATCCTGCATTCTTTTTCCAGTATACAATTTTTATATATCTGGGACATTTTTCTCGGGGCTTCACCTTATATCCTGTTGATCATCATAGCAGCTTTTAAGGGATATATAGGGCAACCTCTCAAAAGGCTTAAGAAACTAGAGGCTGAGGTCCAAGAGATAAAGGAAGTAATCATAGAACTTAACCAGCACCTTAAAAACAAGAAGAAGCAAAGGCCTGTTGTGATCTTGACCCACCCTAATTCCTCTGCATCTTGCCCTGAGGCCCCTATTTTGGCATCTTGCCCTGAGGCCCCTATTTTGGCAGACACGTGTCCGAATTCTCCTTTGGACTCCACAGCCACTTCTTCGGCCACCCCCATTTTGGCAGAAACGTGTCCGGAACCTCCTGCTGCCTCCACGGCTGCTTCTTCACCCCACCCTGTTTTGACAGACACATGTCCGAATTCTCCTGTAGCCTCCAAAACCACTTCTTCGGCCACTTGTCCAGAAGCTTCCACTTCAGTGACTCCTCCTACCACTACACACTTATCAGAGGAAGTCCACACATTTCCGGTCAATGTTGCCCCCAATAGACAAAAACCTCAGGCCTGGTATCCATATTCCGCCACAGACCTGAAGGAACTACGCCAGGCTATCAAAGATGACGGTGTTCATGCCCCATGGACCAGGTCCATTTTACAAGGCCTGCTTCAGAACCTTAATACCCCTCAAGATTGGAGAGATGTGACTCGTGCTACGCTCCCAGGCCCCCTCTTCCTGCAATGGGAGGCATTCTTTCGCGATGAATGTTTACAACAATCGCGGAAAAATATTCAAAATCAGCCAGAGGGTAATTTTGATGCATTGTTTGGAACAGGCCAATTAGAAACAGGGATTCAACAGGCGGAAGCCAAGTTTCCAGCGGGGTATTTTGATCAAGTACGCCTGTGTGCATTAAAAGCATGGGAGCGATTAACACCACCCATGGGAGCAGCCTCAGCCCCCATTCTCTCCCTGCAACAAGAACCTGATGAATCCCTCGCTAAATTCATTGCCAGGGTCCAGTCGAGTTTGGAAAGGAAGATTTATAATCCTGACGCTCGTTTTCTCCTTCTGCGATCCATAGTCTGGGATGGAATGCTTCCGCATTTTCGACAGGCCTGTATCACTCTTAAAAACGAACACCCAGATACTTGGATTCTAGCTACACAGGATCTCAGATCAAACTCTTTTCAAGGACCTATGTTACAGGCCTATGCAGCTACCTTACATAAGCAAAAAGGAGCTTGCTTTCAGTGCGGTCGCCAAGGGCATTGGCGTAACCAATGTCCAGAAAATAGACCGCGACCCCGCCTCCAGTCAGGGCGACCCCACCTCCAATCAGGGCAACCCCGCCTCCAGACAGGGAATCAGAGACCACGAATGCCTTGTCCCAGATGCCAGAAAGGATTTCACTGGAGGAGAGATTGTTGGTCAAGGTTCCATAGGAACGGCACGCCTCTGCCAAATGTAAACAGGGATTTAAACTAGGTATGGGGCTTCCCTTAGCCCCGCCCCCAAGAGGGAAGGAAGCAGGTCGCCCGCTTGGTGCTGTGCCCTTCTTCCACAAACAGAAGCCCAGCTTGGGACCCAATCCGTCGCTATACCCACCACGCCAAGTAACAATAACAGAGGGTGAGCAGAAGGAGGAACCCGTGGTATGTGGGAACTTCCAGCATAGAAATAACCGGCTGGAGCAAGAGAACAGCTTGAATTCAGAGCCTGAGATTTTATGGACCACCCCTGTTTTAGAAAGGGGTCACCCAACTATGACAGTAAAGATTGGTAATATTCCTTTTAAGTGTTTGATTGACACGGGAGCAGATAAGACAATATTAAGACAAGCAGAGGTTCCCCAGAGTTGGGAACTCCTCCCAGGACCACGCTTACATGGTGTTGGAGGATTGACTCAGGCATTCCGCACACGAGATTCCCTTGTGAGGGAAGATCCAGAAGGGACTACCGGACGCTTTCAGCCTTTAATAGCTGATATAAGCACCAATTTATTGGGAAGAGACTTGCTGGAATCTTTAGATGTAGTGATATCCTCAGACACCTCTGCAGGACACCACACTCACTCCTGTGAGACTGCTAGACCCAACCAGCACCCCCAATACTAACTGCCACTGTTCGTAACAGAACTCCCCGCTTAGATTGGCTTTCTAATGAGCCTGTCTGGGTGGAACAGTGGCCTTTGCCTAGGGAGAAGCTAGAAATTTTAAAAAAACTCGTCCAAGAGCAGTTATCGTTGGGACACATTCGTCATTCTCGGAGCCCATGGAATACTCCAGTCTTTGTAATTAAAAAGCGCTCAGGAAAATGGCGCCTCCTCCAAGATCTTCGTGCAGTTAATAAAACCATGCAGGTTTGGGGCTCCCCCCAAAGGGGTTTGCCTCTTGCTTCCGCAATTCCCACAGGAATTCCAATCATAGCTATTGATATACAGGATTGTTTTTTCTCTATTCCCTTACACCCACAAGATTGTAAACGTTTTGCTTTCTCTGTTCCTTCTATTAATAATGCCAGCCCTGCCGATAGATTTGAATGGGTGGTACTGCCCCAGGGCATGGCTAATAGTCCTACTATTTGTCAAGAGGTTGTTAAATCTGCCCTTTTTCCATATATTCATAAGGGCCTTAAGGTTTTTCATTATATGGATGACGTGTTAATATGGGGAGAATTAGATACAGATCTCTCCGCCCTACGTGATTTTCTAATCCCTGCCTTAAAGAGAAGTGGACTTAATGTAGCTCCTGAGAAGATACAGCTAATCCCTCCAATATCTTTCTTAGGCTCAGAGATTTCCCTAACGCAGATTCGTCCTTTAAAACCTTGTGTTACTTTTCCTTCTAATCTCACTCTTGCTTCTTTACAAAGTTTTCTTGGAAATTTGAATTGGCTTAGGCAGTATCTTTATCTGCCTACGAGCTGCCTGCAACCACTGTTCGATCTGTTAAAAGGAAACAAACAGCCCTCCTCAAAGCGTATGTTAACCCCCGAAGCATCCTTGGCTCTGGAAAAAGTTAACCAGGCTCTCCAGGACATGCACCTCGTTCGATTCTCCCCCTCCTCTCCAGTAAATCTTCTAATCTTTAACTCCACCCCCACGGTAGTGGGGGCATTGTGGCAGAAACATGGCGTTCTCGAATGGCTTCATACGCCAGTAGGCGGAGCTCCAAGACTCCTTACCGAGATTGATGCCTTAGCATTTATGGTTCGCCAAGGAAGAAACAGATCGGTTCAGGTCTTAGGAAGGGAACCAGATTGAATCATTCTTCCCTTTTCTCTCACTGATACAGAATGGCTCATATGCCACCATTCTCGTTTTGCCATAAGTTTAATGGGTTTTCCAGGACAATTAGATAATCATTTTTCCTCTAATAATTTGATAGCTTCTTTACCTCTGTTGCCTCTACTAGTACCTAAACTTTTCTCTCGAGATCCCATCCCCTCTGCTCCTACAGTGTTCACTGATGGTGGAAAAAAGGGAGCTGCTGCCCTTATATATTATCCAGACCAGCAATACCCCAAACCTCTCTTTACTGAACTTCCTGATAATTCCCCTCAGTACAAAGAACTTTATGCTGTTTTCCTTGCATTAAAAGCTGTACCAGAATCCTTCAACCTTTTTTCTGACAGTGTGTATACTGTTAACTTACTTCCATGGCTTGCGCGATCTTATGTAAGAATTGATGACAACCCACTTTCTCCTCTTTTAATTCAAATTGCCTCTATGCTCTGTTCTCGAACCCATCCACTGTATGTTCAGCACCTACGTTCCCACAGCCCTCTTCCTGGTCCCCTGTCCGAAGGGAATGCTGCAGCTGACCGCCTTGCCTCCACAGGAATTCTCCTAGCCTCTGTCTCTAATCCTGCTGACTTTCATTCCCTAACCCATGTTAATCTTAAAGGTCTTCGAGCTCGATTTCCTGATATTCCTCTGCCACAGTTAAAACGTATTCTTGCTACATGTTCCTCCTGTGCAGGTCTAATCAAAACACCTGCTATTCAGACTCTAGGGGTTAATCCTCGAGGTTTAAAAGCCAACGCTCTTTGGCAAATTGATGTTACCCACATACCTAACTTTGGCAAACAAAAATATGTGTTCGTCTCAATTGATACCTTCTCTAAGTTTATGTGGGCTACAGCTCAGACTGGAGAAAACTCAAAAAAGCTTATAAGCCATATGCTCTCCTGTTTTGCTGTAATGGGCTTACCTCTTCAACTTAAAACGGATAATGGACCTGCTTTTACCAGCAAACAATTTAAAGATTTTTGTTCCCTCTGGAACATTACTCATACTACAGGCATTCCGTATAATCCACAGGGACAAGGCATTGTTGAGAGGGCCCATCAAACTCTTAAGGCTCAATTAAATAAAGAAAAAGGGGAAATGTACCCCCCTAATATCCAGCTGGCAAAAGCCTTAACTACATTAAATCTCTTTAATATTTACAAAAACTCCAACCAACCTCCTATAATTCTTCATTGGCAAACACCACCCACCCTCCCAGCTATTAAAGTCAAATGGAAAGACCCACTTGATAAAATTTGGAAAGGACCTGACCCCCTGTTGACTATGGGGAGGGGTTTCGCATGTATTTTTCCACAAAATTACTCCAAGCCTGTTTGGGTTCCTGCCCGCCATGTCCAGCAATACCAACATGATGGCGCTGATATCCCTGAAGAACAAGAAACACTGCAAGAAGACTGGCTGCAAGAGGACTGGCTACAGGATGCACCCCAGGATCCATAATACAGCATGGCAGAATCAAAAAAAAAAAAAAATCTGATTCACAGAACTTCCCCCCCCCGAATGAATGTCTTATGCTATGACTGGCCAGTTGTGTTTTGTGAGTGAGTGAAAAAAAAAAAAAAATTGAGTGAGTTGAGTGACCAAAATTTTTGTATGACCCATTGTGCTCAGAGTACTCTGAAAGTTAACTGACTTTATATCAAACGGCTGGACGCAGCCATGGTTTCTGGAGACGTCCAGAAACAGTCCAAAAATTGTTCATTCCCCCTTTTGATTTCTTTTTTAAGTCTTGATATCAATATGAAATGTTTAGTCTTAAACTGTGTGAGTAAAGATGGTTCAACTATGACAGTAGTTCTAAATTCACATTTGAAATGATATATCTTATTTACAAGTTTTTCTCCTCCTGTGTGTTATAAACTATATGTTTAATATGCGTGTTTCAAGTTTGGTAAACATTAACTTGACAGTTAAATTATAACTTCGAAGTTACATTTTTATGAGAAGAGGTAAAATCAATTCATTTAAGTTACTGAGTGTTTAAGGTAAAACTCTAAATATTCAATGTGACAATTCATCATCTCCTAAGTTAAAATACAAATTCTCTATACAGGACATTTTTGGAGGGCCCCCAAAAATGTCCTGTAAGCTATCTTGTGGAAATTAATCCACAACAAATTTGGCATCAATCTGATATTGTAAATGTACCAAAAAAAAAAAAATTGTCACTAAAATGTGTTAACTCTAGTAACCTGAGTTTGCTTAAAAACCCAATGTAAAAATAGTTAAGAATCAATATATGTAACTTAAATTCGGTATGAAAACTTTGCTATATAAAGACTGCTACATGAGGTCACGTAAGATGACCTTTACACAAAATTATAAAGATACCTAAACCAGTTATAATCATTGAGTTATCAATTGTAGTAAACTTCTAATTTGTTACAAAGTTTTTTCATAAGTAATTGACTACAGCTATGACAAGCCTTCGCATAAAGAAGCATCTGCTCATATAGAATCCCCAGAAATCCATCTTGGACCCCTGACCTCTGACATCACCCACAATTACAGCCATCCCCCGAAACCCATGATGTGACCTGACACGATCTGGAGAACCTGATTCACAGACTCCAAAGGACAAGACTTTCCTACTGCCTTTCTTTCAACCATCGGTGTCTGCTCTTCCTGCTTCTGTTTCACCCATCATGTTTTGGCGGTTCCAGGTCACTCTCTACAGAGAAGAAAAGTTCCGGTGGCCGTCCTCCTCCATCAAGATAGACGTGTGGCATTTATTTCCTGGCCGTTGACATTGGACTGATGCTTCTATAGAACTTGCTGGACACTCCTTTTATACTCCTGGACTTCTTGAAGAATGACTGTAGCAGTTCATAGAACTTACCGCCAGCTGACTCGGGATTTTGCAATGCCAGATCACCCCTCTAGCCCCTCGGCTTATCAGGCCCCCACTCCTCCACCCATCAGGCTCACTCTGTCTCTTGCTACTCTTACTTATCCCTCCCTGTCTTGTGCTAGTTATTTTTGAAGACACTTACACACTATCATTCTGCTTTCTTCCCAACAGGTTTCCGTTCACCCCTACACTGCTATTCCCTTACAGAGATGAAGCCTTTTACAGACATTGACCCAGTTATATATGGCCATTAAGTAAGAGGAAGATGTTGGGGAATTGTGAGGATATGGTTGAGCTTGGAAGGGCTTGAGCCTGAGGGGTGTGTCAATCCTGTTAGTCTCTCTCTCCACGGAGAGGTTGAGCAAGGAGGGACAGTAGAACCCCAAAAAAGGTGTGCCTCTTATCAGTCTCCCTGCCTCACAAAGTGCCCCACACTCCTGATACTATGGCAAAAAGTTAAAAAGAAAGGGGGAGATGTTGGGTAGTTGCCATCTCCCCCTGGCTTCTTCTTATCCATATGCCTATATAGGGATTTACTGATCCAAAGGTTTGGTCTATTTACATAAATCACTTTTACATAAAGCACTCCAGGGCATTGGTGGTTCAGTTATAGGATTCTCGCCTGTTCCGCCCCCTCCTTGTCACACTCTGATTTTCACCAGTCACTTTTCTCTCCACCCTCTCTATATCACATCCTGTTTCCACCCTACTTGGAGAGTATAAAAACAGCTGCTCTTCTGATTAAAGACACTTGGAAACTGCTTTCCGGCTCCGAGAGTTCCAGAGTGTATCTCCTGCGGAAGTTGGTGCAGCACGAGTTCCTGATCCCTCTCCCACACAGCAGCCTAGATCAGCTCCAGTTGAGTTCTCTCCAACCCAGAGAGCACTAGCTCGGGAAGAAGTACCCTCAGGCTATCCCGGCACCACACCTTGCAGAGAAGCAGGAGGGCAGGGGAGGAGAGCGCATTAAGGACTGAACCACAAAACAGATAAGCAGACAGCAACAGCAGCAGAACTAACATCTCCCTTCGCTTTTACCACAGAAGCAGAGTCCTACTAAATTATAAAGAGGGGATGTGAAGTGAGGGCTAATAAAGAGGAAATTATGGGAACGAGTTGCATAAAAGAAACACAAGACTCGAATAAGAAGCAACGGAAGGATCCTCGGGCTGTTAATTGGAGGTCTAGTTTTCCCTTCTTCTCATCTGTTATGTGTGGCTGGGGAATTAATAAATCCCTCAACAAAAGGACATTTAAGTCAGCGTGTGACACCTGCTTATATTCTCCAGAAGCCACTACTTACACATCCACAAGAAAGCGAGCTATGATGCAACTCTTCTAACCGGATAATTCCTATCTGTGCTTCTTAATCACACAACTTTTGAGATGCAAGATGGATCTTTTCTATTCATCTTCCCCTGGTTCTGACCAATTTAACATTTTCTTCCATAATCATAACATTTCATATGTTTGAAATCTTGAAAAGAAAAGGAGCTTGTTAGGAACATGTTATTTCCTCATTGCTAATGGATGCTGAATCAGAATTCTTAACAGCATAATCTATACATATTAGACATTATTACCACATCCAGCCTTAGAAGAACAATGGCAATATTATTTTGTGGCTTAGCTTGGATGAATTTTCTTTTCCGAATAATTCCTTTTTTTTAAAAAAAAAAGTTTATCGATTAATTACTTCCTTCAACTGAAGGTCAATTGGCACACAGCTTATGTACACTAAAAGAATACCAATGATGTGATGAGTGTGTGAGTTTTATGAGAAGAAGTCATTTTCTAAAGGAATTGCCATGTCGAGCTGGACAGCCGTTTGGTGTTTTCTAGCCTGGGTCCTGTTTCATGTTCACTGACAGTGTGTGCCTTTGAGTCACTTATTTTATCACTACTCAGTGGCCACTTTATACTTCTCATCCAGAATCCACCCACTCCCAATCATCAAAGCACATGCTTTCTATACTGAGGATCCCCCTCTCTCTCCCTTCTTCTCTCTCTCTCTTCTTTCTCTCTCTCTCTCTCTGTGTGTGTGTGTGCGTGTGTGTGTGTGTGTGTGTGTGTGTGTGTGTGTATTTCTATCTATCTCTCTCCTCCCTTTTCTTCTGCCAAAGCACTGCTGAGCTCTGGTTTATGGTGATGCTATAGATTGAACCAGGGACCTTGGGACCCCAGGCATCGAAGTGATGTTACGTCCCTTGTTATGTCCCATTATGTTATGTCCCTTGTTCAATGGGTCTGTGTGTCTGAGTGCAATCCAGGAGCAGTGCTAGAGGACAGTGAGCATCTGGTTTCCAATTAGCTGGACACCTAAACCCCTTAATCCTTCCCTCGCCACATTTATTTCCCCTAACTCACCAAGCAGAATCAGAGAAATCGAGTTCAGGGCCAGGGCCAAATCTGGCTGTGTGCTTTACATGCACAAACCCAGCCACCTGTTGATTCATTCACATCTTGCTACTGGCAGAGAAGATTATTATTATTTTTTTATTTACTGGGGAATTAATGTTTTACATTCAACAGTAAATACAATAGTTTGTACATACATAACACTTCCCAGTTTTCCATATAACAATGCAACCCCCACTAGGTCCTCTGTCATCCTTTTTGGACCTGTATTCTCCCCCTGACCCACCCCAGAGTCTTTTACTTTGGTGCAATACGCCAATTCCATTTCAGGTTCTACTTGTGTTTTCTCTTCTGATCTTGTTTTGGCAGAAAAGATTATTATCAAGAGGTACTGCATAGACAAAGTCTAAAATGTTTACTATCTGTCCTTCCACTAGGTGAAAAAAAATTCCAGCTCCTGCTATAAGTTACTTTTATTTTTGCTTCAGCCAGAATACTGTTCAGCTCTGACTTATTGGTCAGGGACTGAGTCTGGGACCCCTGGAGCCTCAGGTTGACTGAAGTGACCGCTGTGGAGTATACTACTTATACTTTTCATCTGGACCACCTTGAAGACTGAGACCACTAAACCATCTCAAACCCCTTCTGGGAGAAGAGGACACATGAACACACATTCTAGGAAGCCAAGCACATCATGGTCTACTCCCACTGGACTCAAAGCTGCCCCACCTTGAGGAAGTCTTTCTCCAATTCCATAAACAAAGACTTTGCTTCTAACTGTTTAATCTGTCCTCCAAAGGAGTTGAGGAAAAAACTATCAGTTGGTCTATAGGAACACAAGGCGGTGGGAGGTGGCAGGCGTGAGCTGCTGATTCCTTCACCTGATGGGTGAATTAGATTTGGGGGTTGGTGAAATTTGGGGTGGAGTGAGTGCCCTCCCTCCAGTGCTTCTTCTGGGAGAGGACAATGCCAGTCTAGCTTCAATGCCAGGATAGCCTGAGGGTGCTTCTTCCGAAGCAAGTGCTCTCTGGGTTGGAGAGAACTCGACTGGAGCCAACCTAGGCTGCTGCGTGGGAGAGGGATCAGGAACTCATGCCAAGCTAGCATCGCAGGAGAGAGACTCTGGGACTCTCGAAGCCGGAAGGTAATCCCAAGTGTGTTAAAATAGAAGAGCAGCTGTATATATACTCGCCAAGTAGGGTGGAAACAGGATGTGACATAGAGAGGGTGGAGCGAAAAGAGATTGGTGGAAATCAGGGTGACTACAAGCGGGGGCGGAGCAAAAAGACATCATGAACCAGTGGGGATTAAACCAATGCCCTGCAGGCAGGTCGGTTCCTAGGTAACTGGTTATGTAAATAGACCGCAGGGATAAGCAGGGGGAAGCTGGCATACTGCCCAACAGGACAGCAGTCTTTGGACGTCAGTCACATACTGAGCATCACCTGGGCACACTGGGCTGGCAGGGCTCAGGTGATGGGAGCAGACATACAAGGGAAGCTCACTGCTGAAGATCGCAGACCCAGCTCATCATTCTGCACTGCTAGGAGTGGACTGCACTGCACTGCCTTTGGTTTACTGCACTCATTCAAGCTGACAACCTCCCCTACTCCTCCAGCATCTCTGAAACGCCCACTTCTGCTTCACATGGTCATCAGAACAAGATGTTTTAAGAACACTTTTTTTCCCCCCAAAATCAGAATCCATCCGTGCCACCCCTTGGCGTACCAGAGCTCTCACTGAGGAGCAGCTCCCATGTGCAGATGCCAGGCTGCACCTGCACTCAGCTGAGCTTGTGGCCGGGGGTGTGATTTGGAGACAACGACCAGCCTCTCTCACCACTCCGTTACAGCCCTCTGTGTCAGGGCCAACATATGCACTGGCCACAGATGCAGACACTTTAGAAAACTGTTCTGGAGCTGGGTGGTGACCCACCCAGTTAAGTACACGTTCCCATACTCAAGGACCTGGGTTCAAGCCCCCGGTTCCCACCTGCAGGGGTTTGGGGGGATGAATTTCACACATAGTGAAGCAGTGCTGCAGGTCTCTCTCTCTTCCTACTTTCCCTGTAAATTTCTCTCTGTGGTATCTAATAACATAAATGCCAAAGCAATAAATATATATAAAAAAAAAAGTAAACTGTCGTGGAAACCCCGGGCCCCACCTGCTCCCTTCTTGTACCTGGTCTCCTTGCAGGGTGTGCTGGTCCAAGGGCGTCTTGGTGGCGATGTTGCTGTAGTAGGCGTAGGACAGCTCCCAGTCCAGCGGGTAGCGGTCGACGCCCTGGTAGTGTTTGTAGCCAAGATTCAGGGAAGACAGCCTCTCACTGCCCTGGCCTCCGATCAAACT
Source organism: Erinaceus europaeus (assembly GCF_950295315.1). NCBI lineage: Eukaryota > Metazoa > Chordata > Mammalia > Eulipotyphla > Erinaceidae > Erinaceus > Erinaceus europaeus. The sequence continues at coordinate 166,834,206 of NC_080164.1, read as the reverse complement.
ATACAGCATGCCCTGTTAGGAAGACATGGACAAAGCGCCTGCTCACCAGCTGACAGAGAAGGAAAGTCATAAACTCCTAGCCCAGGGAGGCCCTCTGGTCCTATCCTGTATATGATCCCAGGCACTACACAGACGTGTGAACATTGGTTCCCTTAGGAATACTACTCTGTTGTTGAGCATGGCGAAGTCCTTTCCTTGGCCTCATGTTGAATGGAGTTTGAAGGAATCATGTGAAGGGAGATAAGCCAAAAAGAGAAGGATCAGTACCAGAAGATCTCACTCATAGGCAAAACTTAAGCAACAGGACATACAGGGAACAAACATACACACAGCACAAACACAGACTGGATTTGGTCTACTGCCTTAAAGCAAAGGACTCTGGGGAAGAAGAGCAGGAAGGGGTCTAGGGGAAGGTGAGAGGGTGTTTGGGGGGGGGGGGTCCTGGTGCAGGCTGGTGGAAATGGACCCAATCTGGGGGTGAGAGTGTTCTGCAGACACCTATCGTGGGGAGATGAGAAACTGTATCCATGTGACAACAACTGTATTGTAAACCATCAACTCCCCCACTAAAGTGATAAAATAAACAAGTCTTAAGAAATGTTTATGTTAGGAGCTGGGTGGTGGCGCACCTGGTTAAGTACACACATTACAGTGTGCGAGGACCTGGGTTTCAAGCCTCCCTGTCCCCAACTGCAGGGGGAAGCTTCATGAGTGGTGAAGCAGGGCTGCAGGTGTCTCTCTGTCTACCTCTTTCTCCTCCTTCCTCTCAATTTCTGGCTGTCCTCTATCAAATAAAGATAAGAAAGAAAGAAAGAGAGAGAGAGAGAGAGAGAGAGAGAGGAAGGAAGGAAGGAAGGAAGGTAGGTGAAAGAAACTTTAAAAAACATTTATGTTCAGAAAAGAAATCATCACAGCTTTCACATTACAAACTCCCTGTTGTCTGTCCTTCTTAATGTGGAATGGCAGGCAGCAAAGCCCTTGACTTCTGCTCTTTTCTCTGTGAAGAGAGAGGCCTTCCCCTGACATCTCTCAAAGTATCTTTGTGTATCCACCAAACTGAGCTGTAAGGATTTCAGCCCAACCATCTCCAGCCAGATAACACCCCCACCACACACTCCCAAAATATCAGCACTGGGATGAGTTTTCTGCAATCAGCAGCTTCAACAACCCCATGGCACATCTGAGGAGACAGAGGCCTTGAGAAATGGAGCCATCAGTCCCTCCCTCTGTGGCAGAGACAGGGATAGAATCTTCTACACCATTCCTTGGGAGAACAAGCCATCAATCAGGAGCTTCTGAAAGTCAGAGACAAGCAGAGAGAAGCTACTGACACAGAACATGGAGTCCCCTAGGGCGGGTTGACCCAGGCTGATCTCTCCAGTCCCAAGATGTATGTATACCCCGCCACCACCACCCTGCCAATGGGCAAATCAGGACGCTCAGTGCAAGCAGGGACCGTTCGTCGAACTTAAGAGAAACTCGATTCCAACTACTAGGCAAGCAGAATTTGGCTCCATAGCCAGAAACAAGAATTGGCTGGGATAGCTCTTGGTTTGATGGCAGAAGACGAGGACAGGGCCGATCCATTGCTTTGAGGCCCAACACCTTTGCACTTAGCTGAAAAACAGTATGGCGTAATGGCCCCTTTGAAAGAGTCATTGTAAGAACTGGGTGGGAAGTGTTCGTCCTCAAAGGACTGGGATTGTAGTGAGCCCTGTCCCAAACTGTTCCTTTGAGAGCATCCAGATGGCATGTGGGGTCCATGTACGGCCCGTGTCCAGGAACGAAGCCCCCCCCCCCACCAACCCCCTGTGTGGGGACTGAGAGCAAGAATGGAACAGGATCAACACAGTCCCCTGGTGGTGGGGGGCATGCCTGAAGTGGCAGAATGGGGAGACATGTCCAGCTCCCCCCCACCCAACCGGGCACAGCGTGACATTACTCTGCCAGTGTCACACAGGAGACAGATGTTCCCAGCAGTCAAGAAATCTCCTACCTGCAGCTGGTCCCGGGGCACATTTAATCCCGTTTCGTAGAAGACGGAGAGGTAGAAGGATGCTTTATGGCATCCACAGCAGCTGGCATCCATCAGCGAGGGGATGACAGAGCTAATTTGGTGCAGCCCATCCACACCTGAGAGTCTCTTTACAGCCTTCTCGAATATCTTCCCGCCGATCTCTAACACAGAGGCGTTGTGGCGCCCCGGCTCTGTAAATAACACAATTCACAGCACACACAATTAATTACCGTGGGATCGGTACGGCTTGAAGAGGGAAGGGGGGAGAGCCAATTAAGCCACCTGAGTTATTAATATGGCTAGTCCTGAAATGCCTTGACATATACCACCTTCCAGGGAGGTAGATGAAATCTCGTGGGAATGCCATGGTGTCGTTCTGTAAATAGCTTTTTCTTTGCATTAAATGACAGCTGAGCATCCCCAGGGAGGAAAGAGGCACCTTAGACGAGCTGAGTGAGCAACTCAAGAGAGTGCTTTGCATTGCATTGCTCGGTGTAACTCACCATCAAATTAGGGCCACCGAAACTTTCAGGCTGTTTGCTCCCCCTCAAGACTCTCTGAAGAGGAATGTGGTTTTTTCTTTTCTTCTCTTTTTAATCTTAAAAATTGTTCCTAGGCACTGCTCTAAAAAGTCGAGTGGAAGAGGCAGGTTTTGAAGCGCTTTCTGATCCACTCTTCCCTCCAGCTTTTCTCCAGGATAGAAAGAATGAGTCAACTTTCACTGAGGGTTTGCAATATGCCTGGTGCTGGGTGCTGAGTCTTAATGCAAATTAGGCCACACAATCCACACAACCGTATGAGGTAGGTACTATTATTAGTATCCTTATTATTATTTTTTTTCAGGCAAGGAGATGGAAGTCTGCAGATGCTAATGAGACCTAAGGTTACAGAAGGTGGCGCGTGACTGACCCCTTCTTCACAGGTCACGAAAGCTAGAAGTCCCCTTCACTATTCTCACTTGATTACCTCTTCCATCCAATTAACCAACACACACTCTATTTAAAGTTTTTAAAAATCTTTTTGTTGTTGTCCCCAAGCCTCATCAACAGGAATGGCCTCCCCCCCCCCCCAAATAAAATCAGAGAGGAAGAAACAGAAAATTAACACACCACCAAAGCTTCACCCTAGGGCTTGAACCAGGGTTGCGTTCATGACAAAGTATGAACCAGCCCACGGCCAGCCCTCCCCTTCCCATCATGGGTAGAGACTTCTTCATTTTTTTCCCTGCTCCTTTTTACTTGATAGGACAGAGAGAAATTGTAAGGGTGGAGGAGACAGAGAGGGAGAGAAAAAGAGACACTTGCAGACCTACTTCCCCCTGCAGATGGAGGACCAGAGGCTTGAACCCTGTGCATGGTTCTACATGCACCACCACTCAGCCTGGTAAAGACCTCTTTATACAACTGTTCTAAGCTGTATAATGTTTCCTTTACTTAGTCTCCCATGAGCCTCACCAACCATTTAAGTCCAAACTAGCACATCAGACCACCTTGTTGTAGAAAGGTTACAGTTCCCTAAGCTCATCTCTCTTGTTTATTAATTCAGCCAGCAAATGTTAACTTTGCACTCTGTGCTGTGTTAGCAACATCAAGCAAAGAACCACACAGGACTGCAAGATGCTGTTTGCTTCTAAGGAGACAGGGTCAATGTATTTAAGGTTAAAATTTCACAATGGGATAGTCTGGTTGAGGAGGGGTGTACTGATATCTAAGGGAAATGTGGGAGGGTACCCTGTGACAACAACAACAACAAAATCTGTGTAAAAAATTGGGGGAAAAAAAGCAAAAAGCAAATGTTCACCTCCCTCACACACGTGCTCTTTCCAAAAATTTCCTACAGGGGCTAGGCTGTGGTTCACCAAGCAGAGCGAGCACACATGTTGCCATGCACAAAGACGCTGGTTCAAACCTCCACTTCCCCACCTGCAGGGGATGGGGGAAGGATGCTTCACCTCCCTAAAATCTGACCAACATGTTTCCTTTGGTTTTCTTCTGTCTGAAGGGTTCCTGACAAACCTTCCAGGTGATTAGAGTTCATCTCTCTCAATATTCCCGGGAAATGCCTAGAGACAGGATGTCAGCACCAAGCAGGGAGGGGGACTTAACAGGAAGATATGGGGTGGGGTTTAAATGTATCCCCTGGCAGAGAGGTGGATGGGCCCCTGGCTGAAGGTGTGAAACCCAAGTTGTTGGTTATAAGCTGGTGCCAGGTCCTCCAGGCTTGTTATAATGTAAACTGGCAGCTCTTGAGGGGGACTTAGGTCTACCACCATTGGGGGGTGGGGGTGTTGAAAAATGTTGGGGAGAAGTTTACCTCAGATGTATCTAACTCAGTGCCTGAAAAACTGTTACCAGTTGGGAGTCAGACAGTAGCGCAGTGGGTTAAGTGCAGGTGGTGCAAAGTGCAAGGACTGGCGTAAGGATCCCAGTTCGAGCCCCCAGCTCCCCACCTGCAGGGGCATCACTTCACAAGTGGTGAAGCAGGTGTCTGTCTTTCTCTCCCCCTCTCTGTCTCCCCCTCCTCTCTCCATTTCTCTCTGTCCTATCCAACAACGACGACATCAATAACAACAACAATAGTAACTACAACAATAAAACAACAAGGGCAACAAAAGGGAATAAATGCATTTAAAAAAAAAACTGTTACCAGTAAGCTATCTGAATATGCTTCAAACATAACTGGGTTATCAGGCGTCCATGGGCATTAACAGCTCCCGGACATTTAAATGTCTTGTCCTTAGATACGGAAAAGGCTATCAGTAAGCTTGGGAGTTTCGGAGTTTAAACCTGCTATCTTTAGATTCAGTTTCCACACCCTACATTTTAAGTAGTTTTAATCATTGACCCCCCCCACACACACACACACACACATTTGTTCTGCTTCCTGCCCAGACCTAGACCTACCCCTGATGTTTTGTAAGCCTTGTTAACAAAGGGACCCTGGCCCCAAGGAGAGAGCCTTTTGTTGGCCCGCACTCTCTCCTGTGGTGATGCAGGTTCAGGGAACATCAAATCCAGGCTCTCAGTCACACACAGAGCTCTCTAGTCTGCTGTGTGATCCTCTGGGTACCCCGTGTCTCTGGTCACAACTATGAGACAGAAGAGTATCACCTCATTGTACAAATGGCAGTTGCCCCATTTTCTGCATTTTTGTTGTCATCAGGGTTTCACTGCTCCAGATATTCCTATGTATGTGTGTGTGTGTATGACATATGCAGATATATGAAATCTCCATGCACATGCACGCGCACGCGCACACACACACACACACACACGGAGAGAGAGAGAGGTGTGTCTCAATACTGCAGCACTAAAGCTTCCTTTAGTTCAGTGTTAGCCATGTTAAGTGACATATATGACAGAGCAGGTGCACTATCCAAGTGAGTTATCTGCCGGTCCCCCTTTCTGCATTGTTCAATTCAAGTTGTAATGTGGAAAAAAAAGAAACAGAAATTAATCAATGCAGATTTGTATGAGATAAGAACAGAAGTTCTGCCTTTCTCAACCTTCTTGAATCGTGCAAATGAGTACACTACAAGAAAGGCGGTGCACACGCTTCCAGATGGCTCCCGGCACAGGCTGTCATCATGCTGTCATCTATGTACAGCAGGTCCACGCATGCGCTCTTTCCAAACATCTACAGGGGCTTAGCTGTGGTTCACCAAGCAGAGCGAGCACGCGTTACCATGCGCAAGAACCCAGGTTCAAACCTCCGCTTCCCCACCTACGGGGGTGTGGGGGGGAGGATGCTTCACAGTGAAGTATGTCTCTCTCTTTCCCTCTTTGTCCTTCCATCCCCTCTTAACTTCTCTCTGATCTATCAAATAAAATAGTAAGAAAAGGGGGGGATGGCCACTGGGAGAGGTGGATTTGTAGTGCTGGCACTGAGCCCCATTGATAACCCTGGTGGCAATTAAAAAAAAAATCTCCTACAAATTTGACTTTCACTTTTCCTCTGTGTGTGTGTATGTGTGTGTGTGTGAGAGAGAGAGAGAGAGAGACCGACCCAGGATGTCATACATGGAATGTATGTGTTCTAACACTGAATTGAGAGAGAGACCAACCCAGGATGTCATACATGGAATGTATGTGTTCTAACACTGAATTGAGAGAGAGAGACCGACCCAGGATGTCATACATGGAATGTATGTGTTCTAACACTGAATTGAGAGAGAGAGACCGACCCAGGATGTCATACATGGAATGTATGTGTTCTAACACTGAATTGAGAGAGACCGACCCAGGATGTCATACATGGAATGTATGTGTTCTAACACTGAATTGAGAGAGAGAGACCGACCCAGGATGTCATACATGGAATGTATGTGTTCTAACACTGAATTGAGAGAGAAGGACCGACCCAGGATGTCATACATGGAATGTATGTGTTCTAACACTGAACTGAGAGAGAGAGACCGACCCAGGATGTCATACATGGAATGTATGTGTTCTAACACTGAATTGAGAGAGAGAGACCGACCCAGGATGTCATACATGGAATGTATGTGTTCTAACACTGAATTGAGAGACCGACCCAGGATGTCATACATGGAATGTATGTGTTCTAACACTGAATTAAATTCCTGGCTTCAATTTCAACTTTTCTTTCTCTTTTTTCTCTCTATCTCTCTAACATTTTATTCATTTATTTTTTTTTTTATTTTTGGATAGAGACACGGAGAAACTAAGAGGAAGGAGAGAGACATCTGCAGTCCCACTGCTCCTGAAATGTTCCACTGTTAAGTGAGGACCAGGGTCTTGAACCCAGGTCCTTGAGTATTGTAACATGTACATTCTACCAGGTGTAACCTCCTACTCCTTCTTTTCAACCACTTACTTTTATGAGACCAAGATAGGGTCTCTTTCATATGCTGTGTGAGGAGGGGTTGATTTCAGAGTCACGGGCATTCAAGGGATGTGCTTCACTCACTGAACCATTTTACTGGCTGCCCAACTTCTTATATGTTTTTAAAATTTTATTTATTCATTGCCCCTGGTCCCCACCTGCAGAGGGAAAGCTTTATGAGTGATGAAGCAGTGTTGCAGGTCTCTCTGTCTTTCTTTCTCTCTATCTCCTCTTCCCCTCTCAGTTTCAGGCTGTCTCTATCCAATAAATAAATTCATTACTTATTTATGAGAGAGAGAGGGGGGAAGGGGGGAGACAGAGAGAGAGAGAGGGGGGGGGAGAGGAAACAAACCAGAGCACTGTTCTGGCACATGTGATACCAAGGATCAAACTCGGGACCTCATGCCTGACAGTTCCGCACTTTACCCCACTGAGCCAGCTCCCGGGCCACGACTTTCTTTGTTAAATTCAGCACATCCTGGGCTTCGGGCAGCACTAGCCCCCCCCCCCCCCCCCCCGAACATCAATATCCTCACTCTCTTCCTAGCAGAGTCATTTTTCCAAGCCAATCTCTATTTTTAGCCTCTTGGGCTGCTTCCAGTGGTTCTGCTCCAGCCAGCACCCAGCCTGTAAGCATTCCCCTGTTAGTCTGTGGGGCTCTAGCTGCAGGACACACCCTCTCCCCGCCAGCAGCCCGGGGACCTCATTCTCGGATTTCAAGAGAAGAGTCCAGGCACCCGTCAGACAGGCTAAGGACCATCTCCACCGCTCAGCATGCACCATGCCGCTTCCCCCAGTTGCCAAATAAATCCTGCTCATGCTTATTCATATATTGACTCGCCGATAGGTTCTCATCTTGAGGCCCCTCTGTGCGCATTCTGAGCGAAGCTGCATTAACATTTGCTAACGATTCCGCTCCACCTCACCTGCTCCAGCCTAAGGAAGATGATGAGCTTTGCCTGAATACCCTTAGACGCAGGCCATACGGGCTCAGAGGAGAGAAGAGACTCCAAACCAAATAAAGCTACAAATAAAACAGTTGCCCTGTTAAACCCTGGCACAGAACCCCAGAAATCATTAGCAAGGAGGAGGCCCGGGTAGCTGGGATTGCAGACTGGAAGCGAGAAAAACATCTTTCACAAAACTCAGATCTGCAGGGCAAAGAAACTTTGAGAGACAGACTGCTAGGCCGCTGAAAAGCCTCCATCCCTCCTTTACCTTGCCAAAATGACTAGCCGCCCACCCCCTGACACCACTACCACACTTATCGCCAATCAGTATTTTCTTGGCTACAGCATCCACACAATTTTCTGCCCTAGTGAAGACAATAAAGAAATCCTACAGGGAAAAGGCCAGCAATTTGCACACATTGTCTAAAATTTGCTTTTACAGGAGGATCGACCTACCAATGCCCAAGTCCAGTGGAGAAGCAATTACAGAAGCCAGACCTCTGACCTTCTGCACCCCATAAAGAATTTTGGTCTATACTCCCAGTGGGGGAGAAGTGATAGGAGGAAGAGGATGAAAGGGCTCTGAACTCCAGCGCCATCAGGACCCAGAGAGAGAGGAGAAAAAGGAAGGACATTTGGATGTAGTCACAGGATCGGGAGTGGCGTGGAGGGGAATAGAGGACGGGACCCAGAAGGAAAAGGGTCAAATATGTACAAATGTAGGCCGATAGTCGTGGAGCTCACAGTGAAGCCACACCTGCAATCTCAGAACTGTGGTGGTTTGCAATGGAGGGGTTGGGAATTCAGATCTCTGGTGGTGGGAACGGTGTGGAATTATACCCCTGTTAACATGTGATTTTGCAAATCAATATTAAATCACGAATAAAATTTTTTTTTTAAAAAAAAGGTTGATTTTAATCTTTTTCTTTCTTTTAGCACAGAATCGAAGCTGGGACATCCTGGATAAAATTGTCAAATTGTCAAGCTGGCAATTTTCAAATCAGCCTGATGAAACTGTTAATCCCCCCCATCTGGTTTAGCACATGCATTTCTTTCCCCTGCCTGATCTGTAGCTATGAGACAAAGCCTGCCTTGTTTATGGAGATTAACGGTGTAACAAAGAAACAAACAAAACACCAAGGAGCCCTTTGCCCAGTTTCATGTCCTTGAGGAGTCAGAAGCCAAGGGAACAAAAGACACCTCTCTGCCACTAACCCTGCCACCTCCCAAGCAGCAGTGGGCCAGGCTCTGCGACAATATCCTGCCTTCCTGTCACTACAAAAGGCAAAAGGCAGAAAAAGAGGAGGCAGTCAGGTGCTGGGGAGCTGAGGTGGCATCTGATCGAGATTCTGAAGCAGAAAGGCAAACTCATTCCTTGTGAGAAGAGCGGGGACGTCAACAGGAAAGTCATTTTTACTTTCAAGCTTCCAAAAGGTGCACTGCATGGAAAGCAGAAGTTTGAAGGAGGCGTCAGAGAGGAGAGTAGAGGAGGGGAGGGGAGAGGAGGGAAGGAGAGGAGGAGAGGGGAGGAGAGAAGGAGGGGAGGGGAGGGAAGAAGGAGAGGAGGAGAGGGGAGGGGAGGAGGAGAGGGGAGGGGAGGAGGGGGGGAAGGGAGGGGAGGAGAGGGGAGGGGAGGGGAGGGGAGGGATGTCAGGTAAGCAGAAGAGGAAAGCTCTCCTCCAAGTCTGCGAGTCAGACACAGTGGGCCCTTTTCATCTGCATTCTGGTCCTGTGTGCCCCGAGCGCGGGCAGGTTCCCACACCTGAGGAGCTGCCTCATTTCTCTCGCAAAAGCAAACTATTTGTTCCCGTCTGCACTGTGCAAATTTCACCAGCTTCCCGCCTCCCCTGCTTCTTTCTTTCTTCCTTCCTTCCTTCTTTCTGTCTTTCCTTTCTTCTGACTTTCCTCCCCCCTTACTCTCTCTCTCTCTAGGACAGTTCTCAGAGATTCACTGGGCATGAACATTATGACTCACCCTTTGTTTTCTTCTCTGTGCCTCTGTGTATATTTTTAAAACTCTAATGCGTGCCTCCTTAAATAAAAATAATAATAAAGATGATGCTTCCTCCATGAGCACCAGTAAAAACAGCTCTTAGAGGACACGCTCTCCTGATGCTACGCAGCCGCAGCAGCCTGCCCTACCGTTTTCTTGCCCTGCATCTGAACCCTCTCCACAGAAGCACTACCATTGTTGGGGAGGGATCAAAAGAGTTTTGACATAACAAACACGAGAAGCTTGAGCGCAACCAGCAAGCACCTCAGTGTGATGTGGTCAAGCCCGGGGCCAGCTAGAGCAAGGCAGGTGGTGTGAACCGGAAGGGAGCTCAGCTGCAGACCTGGCTTCACTCAAACCCTGGGACCCCGGGACCACTAGCTTGGATTCCGGAAGTCACATGCCAGCTCCTTCAACTCAGAGGGGACCAGTCCAGGCTGAAAGGGGGGAAGACCTTGGGGCAGATGCCAAGAGCTGGTGCTCTTCTGTCTCCATCACCTGGCCCTCCCCTTCTGGTCACCTAGCAGTGACCCCACCCACATGCACCTGAGGCCTTGGATCTCCCCTCCCTCCTCCCTTCCCCTCAGCTCTCTGGCTCCGAGGGTTCCTGCAGTCCTGTCCTGCTGGATATCTGCATCCCATTTAAAGAGCTCTGGAATCTGAGGGGTGGCATTTTCACACGGAATACATAACAGGAGGAAAAGAAACCACCAGCCCACCTCTTCAATAATGAAAAAAAGCACGCAGGCTCAAACGCCACCCTCCTGGCATTAGAGAAAAAGCCCAAATGCTAATAGGGCAATTTCTATGCTCTGGCAGGAACCATGTTTCCCAGGAATTGGAGGTTTCCCCAGGAAACAGCGCAGGCTGACAGCTCAGAAAGCCCCACAACCATCACTTTGAAGTCCTGAGGACACAACCTCATGCTGGGTGTCACTATCCAGAGCCTGGACTGTGGGACAGAGAGCACAGAGCAATTTCTGTGCCAAGCTGGAAAAACAGTGACTTCAGGAAGCTGGGTGGCAGAAAGCGGGTTTGGTCACATCTACAGAAGCTACAGCAGGGGATACCCCCCAGAAGATACTTCCATCTTTCATTCAAAGGCTTGCAGACCCGTCACCCTGAAGAGAGGGAGCCACCAGTGGGGGGCAGTTACTATCCACAGCGATGCCTCCCTCCTCTGAGGCCCTAGTGTTTAGCTGAGAACATGGGGGGTGGAGGGAGGGGCTGTTTCTGTCCTTATTACATTTGCCTCAGGGATCATGGCCGGTACCCAAAATGGGTGAAAATCATTTGTCCCTACAGGGAGCTGTGTTACATCCAGGCGCCCGTAGACACACCCCAGACCCCACTGAGAGACTAGGTTATAGACAAATGACAGCCAGCACTGTGAGGGCTTTGTTGGCAGGGTCTCTGGCGATGTGCTTGCAGAGACTAGGGACTGCTTCCCTTGACGGGAGTCAGACCTGGGAGACTGAGTTCTGTCTGCAGAGGTGTTTTTCAGAGTCCGAACAGCTGTTGCCCAAGAGGACAGAGGCTAAGGGAGCTCACAAGAAATGAGAAAAGTGGGGAGAGGAAGAGAGCAAGCCCACAGGACTCTATTAGTCTGGGCTGCCTCATGTTGTGTTCTGAACTGGGGGGGCTTCTGGAAACCAAGCCCTCATTCTGTGCACTGTCTGCTGAGTCAAAGAAGTCATTCTTCGTACTTACAAGGAGATTGCTGGCTTTTTAAATTTTTCCCCTGGGGGGTGGGGGGGATTTAATATCCCCAAGACATGCTTATCTGGAGTTTTCAGAGAAAACCTAGATACTAGTCCTATCTCAGAAGATTTGGAACCAGACATGGAAATCAACAGCTGCAATTCAGTGAGATGGGAGCTGACACAAGGATGACTCACAAAATAGCCAGGACATCTGGGAGTAGAAAGAGAAGAGCAAGGAGACACACTCAGCCGGGACAGGAAAGCTGTCTGCAGGGAAGCCGCGCTAAGGAGCATGGGAGACTCAGGGCAGGGCAGGTCCGCTAAGGAGCATGGGAGACTCAGGGCAGGGCAGGCGCGCTAAGGAGCATGGGAGGCTCAGGGCAGGGCAGCCGCGCTAAGCAGCATGGGAGGCTCAGGGCAGAGCAGGCGCGCTAAGGAGCATGGGAGGCTCAGGGCAGGGCAGGTCCGCTAAAGAGCATGGGAGACTCAGGGCAGGGCAGGCGCGCTAAGGAGCATGAGAGGCTCAGGGACATTTGTTGGGGAAAATGGGCCGGGAACACACCCGCTGTGCAGCCTCATTTGGGAGAAGGATCGATCCCCTGCAGGCAGCGTGCAGAACAGCAAGCAACACAGGCGCACTATCCAAGTGAGCTAGCTTGCTGATTCTTGGTTCAAAAGACGGCCCCTTCCAGTCCTATTCTGGCTATGAGGGTGAAGGCGTCAATCCGTTTCATGAAAGGATGAATGAGTGAAAGGTTGCGACAGGAGGAAGTCCTTATCTTTTCGACTACACCTATTTGAGCGGTTCCTTCCATAGGAATTCAGCAGCACATAGCTGATACCTGCATCTGTTCTAGTAGCTTATCTCAGAGATAAAAAAAAAATGTAGTGTGATGACACTATTTTATTATTTAATTGTTATGGTTTTTTTGATACAGAGAAGGAGAGAGAGAGAGAGAGAGAGAGAGAAGGAGAGAATGAGGAGAGAGAGAGACAAGGAGAGAGAGAGAGGAGAAAGAGAGAAAGAGAGAGAGGAGAGAGAGAGAGAGAGAAGGAGAGAGAGAGAGCCCACAAAACTTTGAGTTCTCCCGACTAACAGGAGAGGACAGTTTCGAGGAGCAGAAAACATGGATGACCAGAGAAGGCTCACGCAGGACAAACTCAGAAGGGAAGGTCTGTGAGCAGACGGGGGAGAGGGGGACATCAGGGATGGATGGCTAAGCCAATGCCCCAGTCTCACCACAGCCTTTTGATTTTCTAAAAGACACCCTAAGAATCTTCAGCCTAAGGTGTTCTTGGGCCAGGCATTGGTGCACATGGTAGAACAGACATGTTATAATGAGCAAGGACTCAGATTCAAGTCCTAGCCCCACCTGCAAGAGGGAAATCTTCACAAATCATGAAGCAGTGCTGCAGGTGTCTCTTTCTCTCTCTCTCTCTCCCCCTTTTTCTCTCACTCCACTGTCAGTTTTTCTTTGCTCTATCCAATAAGTAATAAACAAATTAAGTCAAAAAATTTTCAAAGGGTTTGCTTTCAGTATGTTAACATCTTGTTTTAGCCCTCAATTGAGAAAAGGAGACTAGCCAGGGCCGGGTGGCGGCACACCTGGTTAAGCACATATGTTGCAATGCGTAAGGACCTGGGTTCGAGCCCCTGGTCTCCACTTGCAAGTGGCAAAGCAGTGCTGCAGGTGTCTCTCTGTTTCTCTCCCTCTCTAGCTCCCTCTTCCTTCTCAATTTCTGGCTGTCTCTATCCAATAAATAAATAAAAAATAATAACATTTTTAAAATATTTTTTTAAAAAGAGACACCAGCTTTGTTTCTGCAGCCTCAGCTGGCCCTGATTTACACCTCTGTGAAGGTTCTTGAGCTGACTCTGTGGGAGGAGGTTTAGATAGCCTCGGGCCAGAGCCTCCGGCCAGGGAGTCTGGAATGCTGATGGGTATGTGTGCTCCTGGCCTCCTGTGGGGCATCTGGCCACATCTGCCACAAGTCTCAGTTGACACAACTGGGGGGCATACTTGGGAGAGAATGGGGTTTTGTCAGGTGGGTGGCGCGTGCACTGGCCCTCAGCCCTGACTCCAGAGCCCCTGAGTCTCAAGGTTCCTGAGCTCATAGCTTGAGCGCTTTATCCGCTTCCCATCTCCAAGCCTCCATGGAGAATTGGAGAAGAAAAGAGTTCTCCGTTATTATCAACACAACTTCTGTGCAGTAAAAATAGTAGGGAAACATCTGTATTGAGAATATTTTCTTTAAAAAGAATACTTTGTGAAAATGATTCACAATCATCCCTAATCACCCCGACTCTATTTAAAGCAGATCCAAAAACCTCACGAGCCTGTCTGGAGCGGGCGTGGGCTCAGAGCGTATGGGGGTGGCAGCATCTGCCTGGCCCACCACCTCCCACTGGGGTCTCAAACTCCTGGGAAACAATTTTGCAGTAGCAACAGCTCGGTGCCCACATGGCCTGGTCCTTGGAGTCAGGGGGGTGATATCACCTCCAGCAGGGACAGCCGGCAGGCTCTGGGGAGGTTGCTGGCTGAAACCGATTGAACAGGGACTTGCTGGCAGAGAGGGCTGTGATGGGGGGTCCAGTGGGTTACGACATGTGCTGGCCAGACCCCTCAAGAGAAAGCATGACCCAGCCCCAAAGGTCTGGAGTGGCAAGTAAAGTATTAGGTGCTTTCATTTTGGAAGGGTTTTATTTATTTATTTAAATTTTTTAAAGACAGAGGCAGAGAGGGGGAAAGAGAGAGAGAAACAGCATCGAAGCTTCAATGTAGTGGGAGGAGGGCTCAAATGTGGCCCAGGGCAAAGCAGCTTACTACACAGGAAAGTTGTTTTGCTGGGCAGAAAAATACTGCGGAAATAGAATTTAGAGGCCGAGACTGTTTTACTTAATAGAAAAATAATTATTTGTTCATGTAGAGAGACAGAGACCAGAGTCCCAGCTCAGTGTCAAAGACTGAACCCAGGAACTGAGATTTACACACCATGTGCTCATCCTATCTTCTGACCACCACTGCTCACCCCCACCCCTGCTCCTTCCTGGCCACTGTTTCTGTGGGGTTTTTTTTTAATTATTTTTTTTTTCAGAAAGATTTATTTATTTCTGTCTTTGTTTACTTGATGAGCGAGAAAGAGAGGCCACAGCACCATTGTGTAGCTCCCGTTCCCTCTCCCTCTCTACTCTGCCTGCAATACCCATCTCCATGTTACTTTTCTGGCCAGTGTCACCTCCTTCAGCAAACCTTCCCTGAACACCTCAGCCTTCCATGTAGTACTGACCGCTCCTGAGCTAGATGACAGCATAATGGCTATGCCAAAGACTTTCAGGGTCTCAAAGACTTTTTGAGACTCTGAGGTCCCAGGTTAAATCCCCAGCACCACCATAAGCCAGAACTGAGCAAAGCTCTGGTCTCTCTCTGTGTATCTTCCTTTCTATATCTCTCTCACTGAAATAAAATAAATTAAAAAAAAAAAACCTCCTGTCTTGATGCCCCACCATTTACTTGCATGGATGGCCTGTATTCTGACGGGGGTGTGTCTCAGTGCTTGTGTGCATGCTACGCATAAATGAGGCCCTGGGTCAATGCCAACACTAAAGAAATAAATAATAAAAGGACAGTTCTGTTCCATTTTTCTTTGCTCTGGAGCCTGTTCCTTAAAGGCAGGGACCTTGTGTCATTCACTCCCTTTGTCTCTGAAGTCTTGCCAAGTAACAGAACAGTCACTTGCAGAGTCTTCAATGAGAAAGAGATGAAAAGAGCTGATATGTCTAGAATTCTTGCCAGAAAGGGCTAGAGAAATGTGTGTGTGTGTGTGTGTGCGCGCGCGCATGCGATATGCAGGTGACACTATCTGGAAAGGAAATTTGTTCCATTGGACACAGGCACACTATGGCAGTTCTTAGAAAAAAAAACAGAATCAATTCCTTTTTCTTTTTTTTGTTTTACCAGCACACTACAGAGCTCTGGCTTATGGTGGTGAAGGGGATCAAACTTGGGGTTTTGTAGCTAGCCTCAAGGATGAAAGTCTTTTCTGTTTTTTTATTATAATGATTTTAATTTGATACAACAAAGAAACTGAGAGGGAATGGGAAAGAGGGAGAAACAGAGACACCTGCAACACTGTGTCACCATTTGTGACGCTTCTCCCCTGCAGGTCAGGACCGGGGGCTTGAACCTGGGTCCTTGTACATGGTCAACATGTGCACTCATGCAAGTTCACCAACTTTTGGCTCCATAAAAGTCTTTTTTGAAAAAAAAAAAAAAAAACCTAGTATAGCCACAGGCCCTCTGGAATATAACTAAAATATGCCTACTAGCTATCTACAAAATGGAGAACCCCCTCCCCCAACTCTTCATCTGCACTATTCCAGCCTTTAGGTCCATGATTGTTCAATAATTTGTTTGGCTTTGTATATTAACTCTCTTTTCAGCCAGGTTCCAGATACCAGCAGGATTCCGAACAGACTTCCCTGAACAGACGACCCCACCAATGGGTCCTGGAGCTCAGCTTCCCCAGAGCCCCACCCTACTAGGGAAAGAGAGAGACAGGCTGGGAGTATGGATGGACCAGTTAACGCCCATGTTCAGCAGGGAAGCAATTACAGAAGCCAGACCTTCAACCTTCTGCAATCCACAATGATCTTGGGTCCATGCTCCCAGAGGGTTAAAGAATAGGAAAGCTATCAGAGGAGGGGATGGGATACAGCGGTCTGGTGGTGGGAACTGTGTGAAGCTGTACCCCTCTTATCCTATGGTTTAGTCAATGTTTCCTTTTTATAAATAAAATAATAATAATAATAAAATTTTTTAAAAAAGAACACACACAAAAGAAGTCCTTTTTGCATAGCCATCGTGCTATCTCCCCTGACCAGAAGTCAGTTTCTGCAACGCTCCAAGGTCTGGTTGTGTGACCACTGCTCGCCTGCTCAGGTCCCTTCTCCCATCTGAGATTCTCAGCTTCTCTCCTCCAGCAGACATGCCTGTGGGACCCCCCCACATCCCCACGAGGCGAACGTCCTCACTAAGTAAAACCACATCACGGTGGGCCAAAGGAGGAGCTGGCCGCCTGTGGGGAGTCTGCACACCTTCCCTAGACGCTGCCTACAGTGTGCCTGAAGTCGGACATCTCACGTTCTAGTGTCTGAGGTGCAGGCTGGCAGGATGAATGGATAAAGCAGGCAAGAGGTGGTGAAATAAAGCTGGGATTATGAGTGGACAGAATAAGCCTGGCCAACCATTCACCCCACATTACTGCAAGACAGGGTCAGAGACCTGGCATAGCCAGAACCTTGATATTTGCTTTTTTGTTGTTGTTTTTTTTTGTTAACCAGAGCACTGTTCAACTCTGGCTTATGGTAGTGCAAGGGATTGAACCTGGGATTTTGGAGCCTCAAGAATGAAAGTCTCTTTGCATAACCATTATGCTATCTATCCCTGCCCTGGAATATTATTATTATTATTATTATTATTATTATTATTATTATTATTATTATTATTATAATGAGTGCTGAGCCAGCTACCCGTGGAGGCTAGCTCTGGCTATAGCTCCCTCACTTGTGGCCTTGGTTTGAAATAAAGAAGTGCCTGAGGGAGTCGGGCGGTAGTGCAGCTAGTGCAGCAGGTTAAGCGCATGTGGCTCCAAGCGCATGTGGCTCCAAGCGCAAGGATAGTGTAAAGATCCTGGTTCGAGCCCCCAGCTCCCCACCTGCAGAGGAGTCGCTTCACAGGAGGTGAAGCAGGTCTACAGGTGTCTATCTTTCCCTTCCCGTCTCTTGTTGGGTAGTATGCCAGCTCCCCCTGGCTTCTGCTTAACCAAGCACCGGTATGCCTGTATAGGGACTGGTTTGATCCCACTCAAAGCTGCGGTCTATTTACATAAATCACTTTTATATTTACATAAAGCACCACCCTCCCTCCAGGGCATTGGTGGTTCAGTGGTAGAATTCTCGCCTGCTCCGCCCCCTCTCCTTGTCACACCCTGATTTTCACCAGTCACTTTTCTCTCCACCCTCTCTATGTCACATCCTGTTCACACCCTACTTGGGAAGTATATATAAAGACAACATTGTTCGTTTTAGTTTTAGTTTAGTTTAGCTCGGCTGAG
Source organism: Erinaceus europaeus (assembly GCF_950295315.1). Lineage (NCBI taxonomy): Eukaryota > Metazoa > Chordata > Mammalia > Eulipotyphla > Erinaceidae > Erinaceus > Erinaceus europaeus. The sequence goes on along the minus strand of NC_080164.1, from coordinate 166,816,584 downwards.
ATTGTGCTGCGTCCTGCATGAATAAAGAGATACTGCGTACAGCTCAGCCATGAGTCCCGGGTCATCTGTCTCCCGTTAGTGAGGCTCAGCCCGACAGTCTCTGTCTTCCCCTCCTCTCTCCATTTCTCTGTCCTATCTAACATCGATGACATCAATAACAACAACAATAAAAAACAAGGGCAACAAAAGGGAAAATAAGTAAAAATAAACACAAAAAAAGTGCCTGAGTGATGCCTAAATTTAAGCTTCAGTGTATAGAGTTGGTAACTTAAATTTTTTAACTATAATAGGAACAGAGAGAAAGAAGGGAGAGAGAAAAAAAAAAGAAGAAAGAGACAACTGGGGCCAGGTGGTGGCACACCTGGTTGAGCGCACATGTTGCAATGCACAAGGACCCAGGTTTGAGCCCCCAGTCCCAACCTGCAGGGGGAAAGCTTTGCAAGTGGTAAAGCAGGGTTGCAGGTGTCTCTCTGACTCCCTTTCTATCTCTCCCTTCTGCTCAACTTCCGTCTGTCTCTATCCAATAAATAAATAAAGACAATAAATTTTTTTGTTTGTTTAAAAAGAGAGAGACCTACAGTCCTGCTCTACTGCTCATGAAGCTTTCCTCCTACAGGTGAGGACATGGGGCTTGAACTCGGATCCCTGCACATAATAACATGCACAATAGCGGCCTCACCCCACCCAGCTCCAGTGAGCAAGGTTGGAGACGCACACAGACATATTTGTGAGCTGGGGGCAAAGACTTCAAAATCTGAAAGGAAGGTGGGAAGCAAGGGTTAAAAATAACCGCCAAGGCACAAATCCCCCAAGAAGGTAAGTGGAGGGGAGAGGCTCAGGGAATTTTCTAGAACAAACAGCATCTAAAGATGAGCCAAACACTGACTTACCTGCGGCAGAGCTCCTCTCCAGCAAGGCCTGGAACAAGGCCGGGTGCTGGTTCCTGAGCCCCTTCTCCCAGGGGAAGGCTGCACACGTAGAGAGTCTGCTGTGCCTGCGTTTCAGGTCCAGGTAGGGGTCACGGGGACTACCTGCGGGAAGGAAGCGGAGGATCGCACACCCCTCAGAAGAGGCATTGGCTCAGCTCTCTACCTCCCGTGTGGAGCACCTGTTACATGTTACCATGCATGTGTGAGCACCCTTGTTGATGCCTTGGTCCCCATCTGCAAGGGGGATGCTTCATGAGCAGTGAAGCAGTGCTGCAGGTGTCTCTCTCCCCCCCCCAATTTCTCTTTGTCCTATCAAAATTAAAAATAAATAAAATTTTACTTATTTTTATAGTTTTTTTTTTTTTTTGGTCTCCAGGGTTATTATCACTGGGGCTCGGTGCCAGCACTACAAATTCACTGCTGTGGGGAATCAGACGGTAGCACAACAGGTTAAGTGCACGTGGCACAAAGCTCAAAGACCGGCATAAGGATCCTGGTTCGAGCCCCTGGCTCCCCACCTGCAGGGGAGTTGTTTCACAGGTGATGAAGCAGGTTTGCAGATGTCTATCTTTCTCTCCCCCTCTGCCTCACCATTTCTCTGTGTCCTATCCAAGAACAATGACATCAATAACAACAATAACTACAACAACAATAAAAAAAAAACAAGGGCAACAAAAGGGAAAATCAATCAATCAATCAATCAATCATTCACTGCTGTGGGGCCAGGTGGTGGCACTCCTGATTAAGCACTCACATTACAAATCCATTGCTGCTGGAGGCCATATTTTTCCATTTTATTGGGTAGGATAGATAAAAACAAGAGAGGAGGGGGAGATAGAGATGGAGAGAGAAAGACAGACACTTGCAGACCTGCTTCACGGCTTGTGATGTGTCCTCTCTGCAGGTGGGGAACTAGGGGCTCGAACCCAGATCCTTGTATGGGCCCTTATGCTTCCTATTATGTGCGCTTAACCTGCCCCCAATAAATAAAATTTTTTTTAAAAAAAGCGATCAGACTTCCTGTCACTGGACACTGGCCTGAGCATACCAGGGGTCAGAAATGGGCCCCCGCTACCTTTGCTCGGGGTCACTCGTTCAGAGCCGAGTCCACAGCTCAAACATGCCAGTGCTGCCGAGGGCGGTTGACTAATTCTACAGAGTGAGCAGCTGGCCTCGGACCAGTCCCCAGGAGGCTGGAATCTAGGCCATTCTGCTGGCAGTGGGAGCTGAAGAGCAGAGCCCCAGAAACCCAAGGGAGATGGGAGGGCGACAGTGCTGGCCAACACCACCAGGCAACTCTTGTGCCAGGCCAGCCTCCCAGGCCGGGGTCCATCCTAAGACCGTGTGTTCTCCACAGCAGGTCTCCTGCTTGTTCTGAATGCTGTTCTTCCTAATCTTCCACAGCCTCATCCTCTCCCGACAGCCTCGCATTTTCCGGCTGATTCAGTGGATGAAACAGAAGCCTGGGACCACTCCTGCTCTTGCTTCAACTGAAGTGGAGAAGCACTGCCTTTCCATATTTAATTGTTACCACCTCCTACCATGCCCGGGGACTGTTTTCTGTGAACTCTCTGAATGGGGGTATACCCAGGAAGCACCTGAACACCCTCCCCCCTCCCCCCCAAATCTGGAATAGGGGTTTTAAGTCTTGGCCATGGACGTTAAGACACACTGGCAGGGCTGAGGCAAATGACTGGCTCCTGCTTATGGCAAAGACTCCCCTGGGAGTTTTCCTTCCAGAAGGAACATAAATGACTCGCTCTCTCTTGTGCTGCCGTCTCGAGCAAGGAGAGCTCTGGCGCAGAGGAATCTCCAAGTGCCAGAGCCAAGCAGGAAGGCTGGGAGATGAGGAGGGGCCATGTCTCCTCACGCATCAACACCCGGAGTGAGTGAGAGAGTGTCTGAGCACAGGGGAGTGAGCAGGTATGAGAGTTGCCATTCACTCCTGCAACTTTCTGAAATGACCCAGACACAGCCCCTCACAAGGCATCAGGGCCTGAAAGCCAGCCCCCAACAACAAAGTCATTGCTCAACATTTCTGAAAGCTAATATTCAGATATTAATGGGCCAGGACAAAAGAGGCGCTGAGGGTGAACCATTTCTAATGATTAATTTATTTTCCAATTCATTTTTATTTTCTTAGGCTGGCCTCAGATCCTGTTGCCAGTAGGAATCATGAAAGGCAAAGATCCAAAAAGCCTCATTCCTATTATTTGTTTTCTTTCTTCTTCCTTCCTTCCTTCCTTCTTTCCTTCAGTCCTGTCTTTCATTTGTTTTTCCTGTCAGCGTTATCTCTGGGATGACATGAATTCACAATGAATCCACCATTCCAAGAGTCCATTTTCACTCTCTCTCCCCCACTTTCTTTTTCTTTTTGATAAAGGCAGAGAGAAACTGAGCGGGAAGGGGGAAATGGAAAAGGAGAAAGATATTTGCAGCCCTGCTCATCAATCATGAAGCTTCCCACCCCTGCAGATGAGGAGAAGGGGCTTGAACCGTAGTCCCTACAGATGGTATTGTGTGGACTCTATTGGGTGCAACACTACCCAGCCCTCTCACTTGTTCTTAAATGCAACGACACATGGCTGAGGAAACAAGGCAGGCTAGGACTCATGTTGGCTCTTGTTCAAGTTGAGATTTGGGTAGAATGTCCACTGTCACTTGCACTCATCTGTACGGGTCACCTGGGTCTCAGGTAGCTAAGTCTTAGATATCCTACTTTTTGTTTATTTTTTGCTTTTACCAGAGACTTCTCAGCTTTGGTTTATGGTGGAGTGGGGGATTTAACCTGGGACCTTTGAACCTCAGACATGAGAGTCTGTTTGCATAACCATTACACTATCTCCCCCCCAACCCCTAGATGTCCTATTTCAACACCCCCTTCGAGAGAAGCCAAGCATTTGTCACTGCAGATGCACAGAACTAAAGACACTCACATGCATTTTGCAGTCCAGTCTCCAGAGGCAGCGTGGATGTGTACACAGACACGATTTCTTGCACTTCCGCACACCTTTCATAATATGAATCAATTTGTTCAGTAAGTTTGTCCTCAAGGAGGGGATTTGAAATCTGCAAGGAAAGGGGATGAACAGAGGCCATCAAACACCACTGACATCAACCGGCCTGTGCTTGGGTTGATCTTCTTTCTCTACGGATTTCATCCCATGACTAGTTTGTACCCAAATCCTCCATAGTGGATTTGCAAGAGGAGGACCCAAGGGCAGTCCCCCTCTATCTGGGGGACACATTCCAGGATCCCCAGAGGATGCCTAAGATCACATACACTATTGAACACCACATAGACTATATTTTAAGCTATATCTACATACCTCTGGTAAAGATTAGCCCATCAGCCAGGCACACTTTATAACAATCTAACACCATTAACTAAAACCATGTCATATTAATTATCGCTCAACTAAATTAAACATAAACATGTTACATTAAACACCTGCTAATGCAACTAATGATTTGTTATTATTATTTTTTATGAGGAATAGAGAATGACAGAACAGAGAACTCCTCAGCTCTGGCATATGGTGCTGCCAGGGTTTGAACCTGAGGCCTCAGGAGCCTCAGAGATGAAAATCCTGTCTCTCTAGGGCAACATGACTGCTAATACTGTTTGATAATATTTGATAACAAAAAATAGCCAGTGTATGATGCCAGAGGAGGATCTAGGTTGGTGGTGATGGGAGTGACATGAAGACACCTACCATACAACGATCAGAAATTACACCCATATGACAACTGTCTTATAAATCTTGTGAAAAAAAAACTTTCCTAATAACAAAATATTATGTTGAACACACACACAATCACACTTTCATGGCAGGAAGTGTTGTTTGTCCAAGTCCTTCCTGTGAGTTTGTTTTTGGCTATTTCTGAAGGGACTGATGAATCCTAGGAAGGTCGAACAGTATCGACTTTATCAATAATAAGTTTAGTTCTTTTCCAGAACTCTACTCCACTAGGGAAAGACAGAAAGAGGTTGGGGGTCTGACTCAACCTGCCAACACCCATGTCCAGCAGAGAACCAACTGCAGAAGCCAGAACTCCCACCTTCTGCACCCCCCAAAAGAATTTTGGTCCAGACTCCCAGAGAGGTAAATGATAGGGCAAGTAAATCAGAGGGCTTTGTACCCCCACTCCACCAGGATCCTAAGTTTGTCATCAGAAATCTTGTTTTTATAGCGTCACTGAAAGGGAAGTGAATCTGGAAAACACCAGAGAAGCCAGGCCTGGTTTCTCTTATCTGAGAGAGAACAGGGTAAGAAAAGAAAGATACCTGGAGATAGTAATAGGTGTAGGGGTGACTTAGAAAGGAGATGAAGGCAAGACCGGGGAAAAATGGGGGAATAGATAGAGATACAGAGATATATATTTAGACGTAGATAGATAGTTATAGATAGTATTGGTGACTCTGGGAAAACTACTGCAGTTTCCAGTTCCAGTGGAGGGGATGGGACACAGACGCTGGTGGTGAGAACCATATGAAATTATACCCTTCTTATCTTACAGTTTTGTAAATCAATATTAAATCACTAATGAAAAAGAAATTTGGTTCATAAAATGTTCATATAGCCTTTATTCAGTATTGTTAACGTCTTTGATGTCTTTGTGACACACACACACACACACACACACACACACACACACACACACGATAATCACCAGAATATCTGGTATCATGACTATTCTTAAAAAAGTGACATCATCACCAAAAACCAAAATAAGATAATAAAATGCTGTAATGAAAGTCACATGAGAGGTTGGGTGATGATGGTGCACCTGGTTAAGCACTCACATTACAGTGCACAAGGACCCAGGTTCAAGTCCCTGGTTTCCACCTTCGGGGGCAGGGGAAGCTTCAGGAGTGGTGAAGTATGTCTGCAGGTGTTTCTGTCTCCCTCCCCCTCCATCTATTCCCTCCCCTCTTGATTTCTGGTGGTCTCTATCCAATAAATAAAAATAATACAAATTTTTTTTAAAAGTCATACAAGTGAGGTCTATTTTTCTAAATGTCTCAGTCTTGTCATGATGCCTACTCTTCTCAGAGCAAAGCCCACAGCATCTTGGGACTGCTTGTCTAGGTACTACCCCTACACACACGGGGACTCTCTCTCTCTCTCTCTCTCCCTCTCTCATTTCCTCATAGAAAAGCAAGGCTTGGACGACTCCTTGGTGGGGAAAACTTCCCTTCTGGGCCTGGCAGTGTGGGACAACCTCACTTTGTGGGTGGGTTTTGGATGCCAGCTCTGCAGACAAAGCCCCGAGCAGTCTCCACACTCAGCCAGCCACCAGCCGCCAGCCGCCAGCCCAGCCCAGCCTGGCGCAGGGAGAGGGCAGCCCGTGTGCGGCTCTGCAGACGGCAGTGCTCACAGCCTCGCAGCTCCTCTGCCGAGAGAACCCCGCTTCCATGCAGGAAATAACAGCATATGCAAGAAGCTCCACCAAACATCCAAGATTCTCTCCTTCCATTAGCTTAATCACCGGACAGGCAACAGCCTGATCCAAACCTACTCTATAATTAAGCGGGTCGTTATTAAAACCAAGGAAGTAAATGGTTTCCATTTTATGAGCAGTAAATGAACCAAATGCTAACAGAAACCTATTATCGTGTTTGCTGGGAGGGGGCATCCTCAGTATTCATTTTGTCGGGGGGAGGGGGAGAGGCAGAGCCTGTGAGGAGCTTTGCTTAGATCGATCTTTTTTTTTTTTTACGCTGGATTCCAAGCCCTGGCACCCAGGGCCACCCCCAAGCCCCTCATCCCCCCACCCCAGGCTTACCTGTTCAGGGAACAGGGTGCGGAGACGGTAGTATTTCAAGGGTCCAAAGAAGCCCTCCACACCAGGCACATAACGGCTCCCCCCAACAATGAAGTAGCCCGCAGTGTCATTGTAATGGAAGTCCTCCTGGAAACTGGGATAGGACACAGAGGATGAGAGATCCAGGCTGGGGACCGGGAGACAGCATAAGGTTCTCCCAAAGATTTTCTAGCCTGAGGCTCTGAGGTCCCAGTTCAGTCCCCAACACCACCATAAGCCAGAGCTAAGCAGTGCTCTGGTCTCTCTGTATCTTTCTCTCTACAGCTCTTACTCATTAAAACATAAATAAAATAAAACAAAGAAGGGGGCCAGGTGGTGGTACACTCAGTAGAGCACACCTGTTACAATGCACACGGACTCAGGTTCAAACCTCCAGGCCCCACCTATGGGGAGAAAACGTCCTAAGCTGTGAAGCAATGCTACAGGTGTCTCGTTCTCCCTCTCTATCTCCCTCTTCCCTCTAGATGTCTATTTCTATCCAAATAAATAAATAGTTTAAAAATAAAATAAAATAAAGCAAAAAAGAAAGCTCTGGGGTTGCACAAGATTTTTGCACGGAGTCTCTCTGACTCATCCCTGATTTCCACAAGCCTTTCACCACTGTGTTCTAATGGACATGCATGCCCAAGATGCAGTCTGGGAAACGATCTAGGATCTCAGTTCAGCTCGTTGCCTGCTGTGTGAGCCAGGACCAGTGGCTTGCCCTGTCTGAGACTGTTTTCGCATTGGTAAAATGAGAGTTTCCTGCTGTACTGCACTGTTTAAAGGATCTAGTGACATGTAAACATGTAGAGTCTAGCAGAATACAGTGCTTCCTTGTTAGTATTTGAGAACGATGAAACTAGATTCACAGGAGTTATTTGAAATGGCTGGACTTAACAGGAAATAGTTTGGTCTTAAAGGAAACAAAAACATAGCTAGTGGCCATGGAGGGAATTAAAAGTATATCTTGTTAGAAAAAAAAACAAAAACTAAAGAATATATATCAGTGGAACGCTATTCAGCCATTCAAAAAGATAACTAGAGTTTTTTTGGGATAAAATGTCTGGAACTTGAAGAGATTATATCAAGTGAAGTCAATAAAAAAGGTAAAAGACAACTACCAGGTGGTTCCACTTATGGGTAGAATATAGACAACTAAAGTAAATGACTCTGCAAAATAATACGAATAATAGTAAGTAAGATGACTCTTAAGACTGCGAAAACTTACAGTGGCTAGAGAGGGAGGAGAGCGTAGGGTAGGAACAGAAAGAGGGAAGGACAGAGGCAGGGTTCCACTTGGTGGGATGGCACAGAAAGGGTGTATGTGTGTTTGTTTTAAACTGCACTCCTAAAATCCCACACTAATGTAGATCAGTGTTAAGTCAATAAAGTAAAGTGTTCAGTGAGGAATAGAAGAAGAAAAAAACTGAGGTAGAATTGAGAGTGAGAGGGAGGAGGCCACAGCAAGATGGACGGCCACTGCCAGAGACAAGATGGCGGCCCAGGGTAGAGCTGGAAACACTTGCCTGAAAGACTTGAAGGATCAGGAAAGAAAAGGGAGTGGGAGGGCTGGGCTGGCCTGAGTGAAATAACACAGAGCTGTCCCTTGCAGCACTGTTTCTATTCATCGAGGGCTGGGAGTCCCCTGTGTGTGTGGCTGAGAACTGGTCCCACTCACACACCAACCTGAGGCATGTGACATGAAAAGGGGACACAGCGCTCTGCACTGACCTGGAGAGATCCCCAAGACACTTCGTTAAGTGAAAAAAGACAAAAGTGCAGAACAATGAGTAGTAGCTTTTAGCCAAGAGCAAGGACAATGAATCATTTTTTGGATTTAAAAACAACCCCAAAGCATGAGTTAGTCACAGGATACATACTCCATGGAGTACCACTCTGCAACTAAGAAAGACCATTTTGTGCCCTTCAGGACAAAATGAACGGAAGTGAGGGTGATGGTGCTTAGTGAAGTGAGCAAGCAGATGAAAGATGGGTTTTGTTCCTGCGTGGAATTTAGAGAACTGAAACACATGAGCTCACAAAGAGGAAAAAAGTAGCCAACCTGTCAAAGACTTTGGGAGGACTTTGGTGGGTATGAAAGCACAGAGCTTTGGTAGGAGGTGTGGCGTGGAACTAAATACCTGTTGTCTTGTAACTGTGTAAATTACTAACAAAAATTTGTATATATATATATATATATATATATATATATATATATATAGTAGTTTATGCTGGGAACTGTTTTGTTTTGTTTTTATTTCCACCGCAGTTATTGATGGAACCTGCCTTTTTTCTTCTTCTTCTTTCCCTCCCTTTCTTATATGAGGACAGAGAGAAATTAAAAGGGAAGGGAAGGAAACAGAAAGGGAGAGAGACATATGCAGCACTGCTTCACCATTTGTTCACCTTGCAGGTGGGGACAAGGGGCCTGGCCATGGATCCTTGCTCATGGTAACCTGTGCGCTCAACCAGCAGGCCACTGCCCGGCCCTTGCAGGGGTCTTTCTGCCGGTGTCGTGTGTATGGAGGAGCAGGGATGGAGCACATTTGGGGACGGAGCGCATGGAGGCAGAGCTGGAAGCAGGACACCCGCCACACCACTGGGTCCAGTCTTGAGTTGGAAGCATCTATTCCCCACTTCCTACTGAAGCAGGGCAGGTGGTGGAGGTGAGTGAGTGAGAGCATATGTGCACAGTGAGGGGGCCTGGGCAAGCACCGTGGGAGAAGCCAAGCCAAGAGGAAAGAGACAGGGAGAGCCGAGCCGGGGGCAGATGGAGGCAGAAGAGGGGAATGGCAGGCGAGAGGCCAGGAACCCGGAAAACAGAGCGCCAGGGCTGACAAAGTGGCCCAAGGTGTTGGGCCAGACAAAGGAAGCACCTGGTGGTCCGGCTGGGAGAGTACATGTAACCTGTGGCGCTCCCAGGAGGAGGAACCAAACTGTTAGAAAGGACCTTTTCCTCAGCAGGTGCCTCTGGCTGAGCAGGGAGATAGGGGGTGAACAAAAATGAGCATGCTGTGCCCACACTCCTAACAGCACTAACGCAGACATTCCCTTTTATTTATTCATTCATTTATTCGTTTTGCTTTATTTGATTTTTATTTTATTCTTCTTCTATTTGAGAGGACAGCGAAAAGAGGGGGCAGTGGTAGATAGCATGATGATTATGCCAAGAGACTCTCATGCCTGAGGCTCTGGGAAAAAAAAGGAAAGGAAAAAGAAATTGAGAGGGGAGAGGAGATTGACACCTGTAATTTTGCTTCACCACTTGTGAAGCTTCCCCCTCTGCAGATGAGGGCTGGGGTGGGAGGCATGCGGGGGCTTGAATCTGGTCCCCACGCAGGGTGACGCATGTGCTCAAGCAAGTGAGCCAGCACCCGGCCACAGACATTCCTCACAGCTGCTTCACCTCCTGGTCATTCTTCTCAGGCTCTCAGGTTTAGCCGAGTGGGGTGGGATGTTGTGGTGATGTGTCTCTCTTTTTCTCTCTCTCTTCACTCTCTCTCTCTTCCTCCCTCTTCAGAATAGACCAGAAAGTTAGTATCTCAGAGCACTATGTATTGATTCTGGTTTTGCAGACCTTGGAAAGGCACAAAGCTCCCTCCTGAGACCAGCCCTGGCATGTTTCTGTAGCAGGAACTCTTAACGGGGTTCTGATGGACCAGCACCCCAGCTCCCCTCATCCCCACAACATACAGAGGGCTGTCAGCTAGAAGCTGCTTCTTTTTTAGCTGAATATATTCAGAAATACCCACAGGGTTGCTGCCAGGATTAAGCAAACTAATGTTTAAACAAAGCATTTAGAACGCTGTCAAAACAAGGAATTTACCTGAACAACCGAAGTGCTCATGTGAGGCAGACGACTGGCTAAGGAATCTTCCTTAGAACAGCCTCCGTGGAATACTACTCTGTCGATATAAAAGTTTACACCAAGCCTTTCTGGGTGGAATAGGTGGAACCTGAGGCGTTTGCACTAAGTGAGGTAAGTAAGGAGGGGACAGGTGTCTACAGAATGCTTTTACTGCCCTGTGGAGTACAAACCACTGGAAGAAATGAATTGACAAAAAAAAAAAAAAAAAAACTTACTCTTAGACTGAGTGAAATTATGGCAGTTATCAGAGGGACAGGGAAGGTGGGTGGGATGAAAGCAGAAAAAGGGTCTTTCTTTTCTAATAATTTTTAAAAATATATTTATTTATTCCCTTTTGTTGCCCTTGTGTTTTTTTTTAATTGTTGTTATTGATGTCGTCGTTGTTGGATAGGACAGAGAGAAATGGAGAGAGGAGGGGAAGACAGAGAGGGGGAGAGAAAGATAGACACCTGCAGACCTGCTTCACCACTTGTGAAGAGACTTAAGAGGGGTCATTTTTGAGAATGGGGGGACTCTTTGTGGTGGGTGCCAAGGATCTTATACATGCACAGACATGCACACCTATACAGAGGAAGGCTAGAGCACTATAAACCAGGGTTGTCACTCTTTGTAATTAAAAGGATCAGGAAAAAGATAGCAAATGATTTTTTTAAAAAGAAAAAGATATGGGTGGTGGTACACCAGGTTGAGTGTACACATAACCACATTCAAGGGCCCAGGTTCAAGACCCTGATCCCCACTTGCAGGGGGGAAGCTTTACAAGTAGTGAAGCAGTGTTGCAGGTGTCTGTCTCTCCCGCCCCCAACTCCCCCTCCCTTCTCAATTTCTCTCTGTCTTATCCAATTAAAAAAAAAATGAAAGATAGCCACCAGGAGCAGTGGATTCATAGTGCTGGAACTGAGCCCTAGTGATAATCCTAGAGAGGAGAAAAATGGAAGATATGTTTGATCCTGACCTGTTGTGGGTGCCAGCTGTGTCGTCACTGTAATTAATTACATGAACTAATGAAGTCTGATGCAACCCAATAAGCTATGGGTAGGAAAAGTCTGTAAAAATTAAGCTGAGTGTTTTAGGTAGACCGGGTAAAGAATGATTACTTTAAAAGGGGGGGCGGGGGGCTGGGGAGACAGCATAATGATTCTACAAATATGTTTCATACTTGAGGCTCTGAAGTCCCTGGTTCAATCCCTAGCACCACCATAAGCCAAAGCTAAGCAGGGCTCTGGTATGTCTTTTTGACTCTCTCCCTCTCTGTAATCTTTCTTTCCGCATCTCTCTCACTAAAATAAATTTTAAAAAACCTATTTTTAGGGGGCCGGGCAATAGCGCAGCAGGTTAAGCGTGCACAGTACAAAGCACAGAGACTAGCGTAAGGATCCCGGCTGGAGCCCCTGGCTCCTCACCTGCACGGGGGTTGCTTCACAAGTGGTGAAGCAGGTCTAGAGGTGTCTGTCTTTCTCTCCCCATCTCTGTCTTCCCTTACTCCCTCCATTTCTCTCTGTCCTATCCAACAACAATGAAAGCAATCAGCATGGTGCCAGCAATAACCCTGGAGGCAAAAAAAAACATATTTTTAAAGACATTTAAAAAGTAGAATCAGGACAACCGTCAAAGGTTGGGAAGAAAACTGAATATACCTGGATCTGGGGCTCTGATACTTTGCCAATGTCTTTGTTCCCTTTTCATATGGAAAAAAAATTAGGAACTGGGTGTTCTTTATGCAAGAGGGACCAGAGGGAGCTCCAATCAGTAGATCTGTAATCAAAGGGAAGAAGGCCCTATTTAGGAAAATTGCCAAATGAATGTACATTTCTAATTTTTTAATGAAAAGAAAATGTTTATGATATTTTTTTTAGTAGATCTTTGCATAAACTGAGCTTTTCAACTCATCAAGAAATGATGTGACTAAACTGACTCTTTTTAAGTCATTGTTCTATTGGGCCATGCAATGGCATACCAGTTAGGAGCACACATTACAGTGCAAAAGGATCCAGGTTCAAGTCCCTGGCCCCACCTGCAAGAGGGAAGCTTCACGAGTGATGATGCAGGGCTGCTGGTCTCTCTCTCTCTCTGTCTCTCTGTCTCTCCCTCTGTCTACTCCTTCCCTTTTGATTTCTCTGCATCACTATCTTAAATAAGTATGTAAAATATTTTAAAATTTAAATGTCATTTTCTTCCTTAATTTCCTCTTTGACCCAGTAATTGTTAAGTAGTATACTGTTGACTTTCCATATTTTGGGAGTTTTATTTATTTATTTATTTATTTATTTATTTATTTATTGTTAAGTGCGAATTTAATTCCACTGTAGTCTGAGAAGATGCTTGGGATGATTTCAGTGCTCTTGAATTTGCTGATGCTGTCTCTGTGGCCCAACATATGGTCTGTCCTTGAGAATGACCCATGTGGACTTGAGTAGAATGTGTGTGCCAGTTTCTTGGGGTGAATGACACTGAAAATGTTCAATAGTCCTATTTTTTCTGTCTCATCACTTAATTCCTTAATTTCTTTATCAATTCTCTGCCTAGATGATCTGTCAAGTTGAGAGAGTGGGGTGTTGAAGTCCCCTACTATGACTGTGTTGCTGTTAATATATTGCTGGAGCTCTTTCAGTAGATGTTTGATGTATTTAGATGGCCTCTCCTTGAGTGCATAGATTTTGATTATTATGAACATAATTCTTGACTGACCGATCCTCTGAGCATTAAGTAATGTTCATCCTTATCTTTTTTATTTTGCTTATTTTAAGGTTTGTCATATTCTCAAATATGACAATAGCTGTTCCTGCCCCCTTTTTGTGTTCCATTAATTTGTATGATAGTTTTCCATCCTTTTCAGTCTCTGTTTGTCTTGTTGAGTGAGGTGAGAAAAAGTAATTTTCTGTGTATCTTTATTAAATTTTATTTATTTATTTATTTTCCCCTTTGGTTGATCGTTTTTTTTTATTGTTTTATTGTTGTATTGTTTTTTATTGTTGTTGTTATTGATGTCATCATTGTTAGATAGGACAGAGAGAAATGTACAGAGGATGGAAAGACAGAGAGGGGGAGAGAAAGACACCTGCAGACCTGCTTCACCACCTGTGAAGCAACTCCCCTGCAGGTGGGGTGCTGGGGGCTCGAACCGGGATCCTTCTGCCGGTCCTTGAGCTTTGAGCCATGTGTGCTTAACCTGCTGCACTACCGCCCGACTCCCAAAAAGTCATTTTCTAATACAACAACTAGGAGAGCTCTCCAGCTCCATCCTCACCCATCCTGGTCCCTCTTCGTTTCTCTCCCGTGAATCTCCTGGTGGCTGCACAGAGATGGTCAGAGAGCCTCGCACAGCGCAGTGCTGGACAGTCATCAATTTCACAGACACAAAAGCTGAGCTAAACTCTCGAGAAGCCCAGACGGGTTCCTGTCAGAAACTCCAGGCTTGCTGGCAAGCCATCTTTCCTCTCCTCTGGACAAAGGCAGGTGACCCTGTTTATTTCTGCAGAAGATTCACATTAGTCCACAGACAGGCTTCCCTATCTGTGGACTAATGGCACTGCACTGGGCTTCTTGAGCCAGAGGGCTTACAGCCCCCAGCCAGCAGCCCCACCCCCACCCTCCCCCTGGCCTGACCTTGAACGTTACTTGCTCAGGACACTCTGAATGTCACTCAAGGAGCAGTCCACCCAGCACTCACTGGAATTTGCTATTTTAATTTTATTTATTTATTCTTATTTACTTATTTTTGGATAGAGACCAAGAGAAATTTAGAGCGGGAGGAGATAGAGGAGAAAGAGAGACATGTGCAGTTCCACTTCACCTCTTGCAAAACATTCTCCCTGGGAGGAGGAGCGGGACTGGGAGCTTGAACCTGGGTCCTTGTGCATGATAACAAGTACTTTCTATCAGGTGTACCACTGAAGGGCCCCTACCTAGAATTTGCAATTTGCAGGTTTTCTTTTTTTGCCTCCAGGGTTATTGCTGGGACTCAGTGCCTGCACTACAAATCCACTGCTCCTGGAGGCTATTTTTTCCCTTTTGTTGCCCTTGTTCTTTATCGTTGTTGTTGTTGTTGGACAGGACAGAGAGAAATTGAGAGAGAAGGGGAAGACAGAGGGGGGAGAGAAAGACAGACACCTGCAGACCTGCTTCACCACCTGTGAAGTGACCTCCCCTTGCAGGTGGGGAGCCAGGGGCTCAAACCGGGACCCTTATGCCAGTCCTTGCGCTTTGTGCCACATGCGCTTAATCCACTGCACCACCTCCTGGCCCCCCAAATTTGCAATTTTAAATTTACTTGTAAATGTGTCTCTGTCGTTCCTTTGGCTCAGGGCTTAAATCCAAGCAGCACACATAGCAAGACATGCACTCTACCCGGTGAGCTCACTTTCAGTCCTACAAATTTATCTCAGAGCTTTCTTCCCCTTTAGGTTTGTTCCATGAGCCCAGGTTCAAAATCAGTCCCCACTGCACCGGGCAAGCTTCTGTGCTGTAGGGTCTTTCCCTTGGTCTTTCTGTCTCTACTACTGACTATTTGTAAATGTCAGCCCAGAGCAGTAAAGACTTGGTGACTATGGGGAGGGAGGACAAAGCAATGCATCTGTGATTTCAGGGCCTCCCACAGTTGATTACTCCCACAAACGATTACTGGGGTGTTGGGAAAACAACAGAATGGTTCTGCAGAAAGACTCTCATGCCTGAGTCTCTGGACACTCAGGTTCAATCCCCAGCACCACCATCAACCAGAGTTGAGCAGTGCTCTCGTGTCTCTCTATATCTTTCTCTCTGTATCTCTTTCATCATAAAAAATAAATTAATTAAATTAAAGAAAACGAGGAGGAGGAGGAGGAAGAACAACAACTTTCCATATATTACAAAAAAAAAATTATTGAAGAGCCAGACAGATAGCATAGTAATGAGACAAAGACTTTTTTGCCTTAGGCTTTAAAGTTCCAGGTTCAATTCCTGGTAGCACCGGTCTCTCTCTCTCTCTCTCTCTCTCTCTCTCTTTCTCTCCATGTGCCACCACCAAGCCCTAGACTTTTTAATCTTACATCTTTTCTGTTTTTATTTTTCTCATCCTTCTGTTCATATTCATGCCTGGGGTTCTTCAGTTTGGAGTTTGTGTTAAAGGTCTCTGTCTCTCCCTAACTAATAAAATACTTTAAAACTTGCTGAGGATTTTCTGACGCTTCCACCCATGTGAAGCAGGAAAGTACTTGTTCTCTCTCTGCCTCAATCCTGACAGCCTGACCTGCCCCCACTCAGTCCTGTCAGCCTTGAGGCTTCTGGAATTTCTAGAATTTTGGAGGAAAGAAGTCCTTACATTGAAAGTGAAGGTCGTGGGATGTTAAGGCTGAGTGTCAGGAAAGAAAGACTCAACTGGTCTTCTGATGTTCTAGACTGACACAGCCTGAGCATTTGGCTCCCTCTTCACAGCTGGACATTTCAGAGAAGATCCTACTGCCACCTGCTATATATATATATTTTTAATATTTATCTAATACGTATGAACACAGAGAGAGATATCAAGAAGGAGAGAGAGAGAGAGAAAACCAGAGCATCCCTCTGGCCCATGTGATGCCAGGGATTGAACTCATGACCTCATGTTCCAGAGTCCAACACCTTCTCCACTTCACCACCTCCAGGGCCATGCCACTGGCTATATAACTAAGCTCGCCGCTGAAGTCTTCCCGGTTGCTCTAAAGCACGCTGTGCACACTGCACTGCTCTGGACTTGGCATGCTGGTTTAAACACAGCTGTCCAATCACCCCCAGACATTCATTCCCCATGCAGGCTTAGGAAGAAGGCTTCTCGAGCCTTTCTCTAGACCTCTAATCCTTTGATACGCCCATGAAAATTAGAATTGTTCTATGTAACCAGGGCCAAAACGTAATCGGTCTGGCTTCAACATAAGCCAGGATGGTCAGAGAGAAAAAAATAGTAATTAGAAAGCAGAACGTGAGCCGTTCTTCTCCCTTGTCTCCACCCCCCCCCCCTTTGTTTTCTTTTCTTTTCTTCAGTTACTGGAGCCAAGAAAATGTGGAGAGTCAGGGCTTTGAGTGGACAAAACCTCTCTGGGGAGACAGCTTTCTGGCTGCGGCAGTGAAACGGTGACAGAACGAGGCAGGGCTGCAGAGACAGCTCACCTGGGTAGTCCACTTGCTTTGTAATGTCCAGAACTTGGGTTTGAGTCCAGCCCCCATGAGGCGGGAGGAAAACTGAGTGCTTTGGTGCCTTTATCTCTGACTCTCTATCTGCCAAAGTTGGCCTGGAGCAGTGGAGCCCGCAGTGATAAAAAACAAATAAATAAAAGGAGCAAGAATGACCCCACCTAACGCACAATGGCACTGACACATCTGGGGGTTGGGGATTACTAGGGACAGAACCCACAGCCCCATACACACTAAGCGTGAACTCTACAACACAGCAATCTCCCTGGTTTGAATTTATTATTTACTGGATGAAGACAGAGAGAAATTGAGAGGGGAGGGGAGACAGAGAGGGAGGGGAGACTAAGACAGACACCTCCAACACTGCTTCATCACTCGTGAAGATTCCCCCCCTGCAGGTGGGGACCCAGAGCTTGAACCCAAGTCACTGTGTGTTCAACCAGTGTGCACTCTCTGGTTCCTGGTTCCCCAATATGTATTTTTCTTGTTTTTCTTTTTGTGCTGTTTGGCTTTGTTTCTAGGATTATCGCTGAGGCTCAGTGCTGGCACTAGGAACCTATTGCTCCTGGAAGCCACTTTTTCAATTTTTTTTTTTTTTTTTTGGCGAGGACAGAGAGAAATTGAGAGGGAAGGGGAAGATAGAGAGGGTAAGAGAAAGATGGACACCTGCAAACACTCTTCACCACTTCTGAAGCAACCCCCCCTGCAGGTGGAGAGCCGGGGGCTCAAACCAGGATCCTTGCATGGGTCCTTGCGCTTCATGCTATGTGCGTTTAACCGTGTCCCCCCCCCCAACCCAGTCTATTTGTTAACATATAGACAAAGCTGGAAACTTTCTTTTCTTTAAACATCTTCTCAAGCATTGATCTGTATATTGCATATATTCTAGCAATGATGAGGTATCCAGTATACTTAAAACATGCTTCTCCACTATCAAAACCCACCCTTAGATAAGGAGCCAGAGCGAATTAAGAAATTTGTTAGATCCAAGGCAAGAGACCCAGTTCTCAATGTCTATGGCACTTGTACAGGATGGTTATGTAAGGCTGAAAAGTGACACCAATATCAATAGTTGCATACATTTCAAATCGAGGTTATAAACATAAATATGAAGACTGTCTCCTTTTACGTTCTGTATCAAGCCAGAGGTACCAACTACTCTCAATACACAACATTAAGACACTGATTAATTTCTCAGACTCCTCTATAGAAGATAATTTGCAAAGAAAATGAATCACAAAGTGCCATGAAAGAAGAATTTACAATGAGATCTGGAGCAAGAACTAGTTTCTCTGGCGGGGGGGGGGGGGGGGGAGAAGGTTGTAGGGGAAACAGGAGGAGTTCCTACAACTGAAGAACAAGAATAAGTATATATATTAGTTACAGGGCAGGCTAACTAGTCCGTGCTCAGAAAAGCTGAATGAGGAGACCTGGGAATGATATTAAGATTCTAAGGCTCAAGTCAGAGGAGTCCTTAATCCTCAACTCACACTTACCTAATGATCTGATCATGGTAGGGGCTCAAATCTTGTCCAAGGCTGGTGGTCACTATTATCTATGAGAGGGTGGGGGAGAGATAGACAAGGGTCAGTTATACCTCAGTCAGAAATAACTGAATCATAAATACTGTCCTGGGTGTAAATTACTCATAAAATGTGCTTGCATAGTCTTTGGCCTGACCACTTTCTAAAAAATAATAATAATAATAATAAATAAATTAAATAAACAGTTTACAAGCCCCATGTCTAGACAGACATAGATCTGTTAGATACAGATTTTTTTTCCTTTCTATTTATTTATTTTTTTGTTACAGCACCAGGATTATGGCTGGAGCTTAGTGCCTGTATAATGACTCCACTACTCCCAGAAACCTTTTCTTTTTCCTTCCATCTCTTTCTTTTTTTCTTTTTACCAGAGCACTGTTCAGCTCTGGCTTACAGTGGTGCTTGGGAGCTCAAAGCCTTCAGCATGAGAGTTTTTTTACATAAACATGCTGTCTCCTCAGCCCAGAAGCCATTTTGCTATATATACATATACATATACATATACATATACATATACATATACATATACATATACATAGTGAGAAATAGAGACAGAAATAAAAATTGATGACAAATAAAGGGAGAAAAAGTAACTTCCCCCTTGTATGTGGGGACCTGGGGTTTGAACCTGTGTCCTGGCACATGACAACCTGTGTGCCTCACCAAGTGTGCCACCCATTGGCTCTTAGAGGTGGATTTTTTATTATTTTTTTATATTTATTTATTTATTTATTTACCCTTTTTTTGCCCTTGTTTTTTTATTGTTGTAGTTATAATTGCTGTTGTTATTGATGTCGTCGTTGTTAGATAGGAAAGAGAAATGGAGAGAGGATGGGGAAGACAGAGAGGGAGAGAGAAAGATAGACACCTGCAGACCTACTTCACTGCTTAAGGAGGTGGATTTTTTTGCATAGAAAAAATAGGAAATATTGTTCTTTGGAACTTCCATGTACTGAGGGAGCTCAGATGGACTGCAAACCCAGAGGGACACATGGCAAAAGCTAGAGTTTAAGAAAAGCCCACTTCTTTAGCCCTCCCCCACAAACCCCCAGTCTGATTTTCCTCGCTCTTCTCTTCTGCTTTATCTGATCACAGACTCTGCTTTGAAATTCATCTCTTTAATTGCAGGACTGGTTTGATTCACTCTTCTCCCGCTCAGAAATTTTCCATGACACCCGGCTGCTTTGCAAGCTGAAATCCAAATTCCCTGATATTCAAGATCTCCCCATTCCAGCCCTGGAGATATTTTCCCCCTCTTCCCTTGACTATTCTACAGTCTTCAAATGTCTACTGCAGTCAAAGTGGATTACCTACTAACTGCCAACAACGTGCTGAAAGGCCCCCTCATCTCTATTTAAATTCTGCTCATCCATAAAAACCTCCTATCTGGGAAACCCTTCCTGAGCAGACCAGCACAAAGCACTCACTCCCGTCTATGAATCAATAGGAATCATTTGGCAATTAAGTTCGCCTTGTGACACCCATTCACCTGCTTAGAGTGACTTCCATAAATAGCCTGTAATCTCCATGAGCACAATGCCTTGCATACAGCAGGTACAAAATAAAGCCCATGCATGCCCCAGACTGGGGATTTGAGACCTGTCAAGAGACATGAAGGACCAGCAGAAGACAGCAACCTGGCTATAATGTCACCCTCATCCTCTCAGAAGCAGGCAGCTCTGTCACCTGCCATATCTGCAGAAACAAACAAACATAAGCACTATCCACTGACACTTTATAGACTCTTCTCGGGCAGGCAGCATGGATGACCTGATCTCGCTTCTCTTCAGAACAGGGAAATGCGATAAACTCAAACACCTAGGGAATCCTGTATCCTGTGCATTATCTCATCTGTACGACATACAAAAACCTCCATTCCAGTATGGCTATTAGAAAAATCACAAATCAGTAAGAGAAGCTGCTGGTCAGAAAAGACAGATGTTGGGGAGGTTGTGGAGAAAAGGGGGGGGGCTCTGCTCCACTGCTGGTGGGAATGCAAACTAGTGTAAACCCCTTTGGAAGACTGTGTGGAGAGTCCCTCAACAAATTAAAATGGAACAACCTTATGACCCAGAAATATCACTCTGTATTTGTTTTTATCTGAAGGGAAGGCAAACACTAATTCACAAGGACAAAGAGGATGTTCAGAGCTGATTATTCACAATACTCAAAAGAGTGGAAGCAGTCTAAATGCCCACTGACAGATAACTGGCTACAGCAGTTATAGGATGTATAACATGCATACTCCATGGGACACTACTCTGCAATAA
Organism: Erinaceus europaeus; assembly: GCF_950295315.1. Lineage (NCBI taxonomy): Eukaryota > Metazoa > Chordata > Mammalia > Eulipotyphla > Erinaceidae > Erinaceus > Erinaceus europaeus. The sequence continues at coordinate 166,796,015 of NC_080164.1, read as the reverse complement.
ATAAATAAATAAATATATATATATATATATACACATACATATATATATATATATATATATATATATATATATATATATATACACAAAGTGGATGGAACTGGAGGTGATTATGTTTAGCAAAATACATAAAGAGGTAAAAAGCAACTACTGGATGGTTGTACTCGTGTGGAATCTAGAGATCTGAAACACATACTACAAAAAAAAAAAAAAAAACAGAAGGGAAAAAAAAAAACTGTCTCTAAGGCCATGAGAACTATGGTAGTATTATTGTGAGAACTTTGGTGGTAGGTGCGGCAGTGTAAAATTATATCCTGTAATCTTACAATCTTTTTAACTGCTATCAATCACAAATAAAAAAAACAATGGCTTATAAAAAAAAGAAAATAAGAAAAATCATTGAGGAAATATGTAATAACCAGAAAAAAAAGTAGTGCCCCTTTGCAGAAACGAAATCGTCATCAATTACAACAACAGATTTTCCATCATCCATAAAATTCACATTACAAGACTTTTAAACAGTCTGTAGTGTTTTATTGTACAAAGTGGAGAAAGAGCATCTATCCCAACAGAATCATCACCCACAACTGTTGATTACTATTTGTCTGTTTAATGCCAAACACAAGCATTTGTCTCAATTGCCAAGAAACATCAAACCATTTCCTGGCTGAACTAAGCAATGATTTTCTGGCAGTAAAAAAAGAAAGTCGTAGATGTGATACCATTATGTAACGATGGCCAGTACTGCTTTAACAGTTGGCTCCATAAAGCCCACCTCGCTAGAGGAAATGGGCTGAATCGCTTAGATCATTGTGGCTGTATTATTTACTCATTCATGATATGGTCACAAAAAGCACTGTCTGTGCAAGGTCACAGGTTCAAGTCCCCAGCCCCTACCTTCAGGGAAAAAAAGTTTCCTGAATGGTGAAGCAGAGCTGCAGGTGTTTCTCTTTCTCCCCTTTCCCTCTCCATTTCTCTCTTTCCAATAAATAAATAAATAAATAAATAAAATATATTTTTTTTTAAAAAAAAGAAGCAGCACTATCAAAGTGAATTAAATGGGGAAGGACTTTTATGATTTCAGCTCCTAGCTATAAAGTCTGATTTAAAGTGTACACTGTTGTGAAGATTTTATCACTTACCAAGTTGGTTTCTGTGGTTTCCCTCCTCCCTGACTTGGCAGCAACGCTTAGCCCTTAGTGATGACACCAACATGATTCACACCGGAGTGGAATACAGTACCTGGCCTCCACTGAAAGAGATGTCCAGTCTAAACCACACCTTCAAAGGCACAGTGAATTTCGTCTTGACAGCAAGGTCTTCTCCTTTGACAAGATGCATCTGAATATGCAAGTGGCCTAAAAGGAAAATTCGAGTCCATGAAAGTAGGAAAAAAAATAATGTGTAGTGGCTATACTTTCTAAAATACTGCCTTAAAAGGCTCCCAGAAACCTTATGACCCTGCAATTCCTCTCCTGGGGATATATCCTAAGGAACTAAACACAGCCATCTAAAAAGATCTGTGTACACCTATGATCATAGCAGCACAATTTGTAATAGCCAAAACCTGGAAGCAACCCAGGTATCCAACAACAGATGAGTGGCTGAGCAAGTTGTGGTATATATACACAACAGGATACTACTCAGATATTAATGGTGATTTCCATGTTAAGTGAAATAAGTCAGAAACAGAAGGATAAATATGGGATGATCTCACTCTCAGGCAGAAGTTGAAAAACAAGATCAGAAGAGAAAACACAAGTAGAACCTGAACCGGAATTGGCGTATTGCACCAAAGTAAAAGACTCTGGGGTGGGGGGGAGAGGACCTAGTGGGGTTATATGATTGTATTGTTATATGGAAACCTGGGAAATGTTATGCATGTACAAACTATTGTATTTACTTATCGAATGTCAAACTGTATTTATTTTATTTACTACTGTATTTATCGAATGTCAAACATTAATTCCCCAATAAAGAAATAAAATAAGTGGTGATTTCACCATTTTCAGCCCATATTGGATGGAGTTTGAAGAAATCATGTTAAGTGAGATAAGTTAGAAACAGCAAGATGAATATGGGATGATCTTACTCACAAGCAAAAGTTGAAAAACAAGATCAGAGGAGAAAACACTACGCAGAACCTGGACTGGAGTCGGTGTATTGCACCAAAGTACAAGAATCTGGCATGGGGGTGGGGAATAGGATGGCAGAGGACCTAGTGGGGGTTGTACTGTTGTGTGGGAAAACTGAGAAATGTTATGCATGTACAAACTATTGTTTTTACTGTTGATTGTTAAACATTAATCCCCAAATAAAGAAAAAGAAAAAAAAGGCTCCAAGAAGTGGCCAGGCAGTGGCAAACCTGGTTAAACACACATTACCATGCTCAAGGACCCAGGTTCAAGCCCTCAGTCCCCACCTGCAGGGAGAAAGTCTTCATAAGAGTTGAAACAGTGCTTCAGTGTCTTTCTCTCTCCCTCTCCATCTCACCTTTCCTTCTCAACTTCACTGTTCCTTACTAAAATAAATAAATAGATAAATAAATTTTTTAAAAGGCTCCAAGATTAGATCAGCCTTCCTGTTCTTCTTTAAGCAAATATACATGAGTGTGTGCCTTTGTAACTAAAAACATTTGGCTTACACTCTCAGAAGAAAAAAAAAAAGGTTTGATTGTAAGTCCACATGTGAAAGTCATCACTCTCATTCAACCACCACACTGACAACATCATCATTATTCTATTTATTTCTTTATTCACCACTCCTGTCACCAAAGGTCTATGTCCCCATCCTCACCCCCCATAGAAAACCCCTATAGTTCTTACAGTCTTGGAAACAGGTTGACTTTTTTTTTTCTGCATTCATATACTCAGTTGTCTATATTCTGAAACCACTCTGTAGTTGTCCTTCACCTCCGAACTTGCTTCACTAAGTAATCTTCTTAGTTCCACCCACTTTATCCCAAAGAACACAGCATCAGCTTTTTATTGCTGAATAATATTCTGTTGACTGTATGTCCCGTGACTTTTTTATCCAGTCATCTGTCGAGGGGGATTTTGGTTGTTTCCAGGTTTTTGCCACTATGAACAAGGGGGTACATATATCCCTTTGAATCAGTGTTGTTATTTTATCTTTTGGGTACATGCCTAGTAGTGGAATTGCTGGGTTGTGTGGCATTTCCCATTGTCATTATTCTAGACAGACGTTCTTTTCCTACAGAACCTGAGAAAATGACAATAATGTCTTAAAAGTTTTCTTTTCTTTTTTCATTTTTGTTTAATATTTATTTATTCCCTTTTGTTGCCCTTGTTGTTTTATTGTTGTAGTTATTATTGTGGTCGTTGTTGTTGGATAGGACAGAGAGAAATGGAGAGAGGAGGGGAAGACAGAGAGGGGGGAGAGAAAGACAGACACCTGCAGACCTGCTTCACCGCCTGTGAAGTGACACCCTGCAAGTGAGGAGCCGGGGGCTCGAACCGGGATCCTTATTCTGGTCCTTGTGCTTTGCGCCATGTGCGCTACCGCCTGACTCCCAAAAGTTCTATTTTCTACTTACCCTCTTCGGTGAGAAACACAGAAGGTGTGCCATACATCTCATTAGAGTCAACAAAGTAGAGAATTCCGCAGAGGTTGGTCTTGCAGTAATGGAGTAAATAAAGCCACAATGAAACAGTGAACCTATAAGAATGAGAAGGGCAAAAAAAAAAAAAAGAATCTGCAGATTGATATCATCCAAGAGCAGGTAATTAGAGTTAACAATGACCAAGTAAATTGCTTCTTTCCAACGAGGAGAGGAATTTGCCTGCATGTTCATCAAGGGAGATCAGTTTGCAAAGCCTGATTTTTGAGACAAAGGAGGTAGTTATAGTAACTACAGGAGGTAAGCGTCATTGTTTTGTTTTGTTTTTTTTTTTATAAATAGCTAGCCAACATTCTACCTTGCACCAAAAAAATATTTCTGTGCTCTTTGAGACTCTCACATGCCTGCTATTTGAATTCCTGATAGAGGTTTATAAAGCCAGACATAGAATAAAGACCTGGATTTTAATAAGAGGTGATTTGATAAGAAGCTATTCTAATTGCGATGATTAAAAGAACAAACATAATTGGCATAATTGGGGCTTTTTGGAGTAATTTTGTATCTTTCAAAGATAAAAGCCCTAAGGCAGGAAAATGTCATAATTTGCAAATAGCATCACTATATGCTAATTGAGAGGCATCCACGCCATCTCACCACACACGTTCGTTGGGGTAATACTGCAGTCCTGGCTGGCTGATAGGAAGCAAGTGAGCCAGTTCCATTTCTGGGCCAGGGCTATTTCGGTTGGGGGGGTGGGGAGGGCACATGTGCACCTGTGATTTGAGAAGTGAGGATGGAAAGACTCTAGCCAACTTAACTAGGACACATTCGGCCATAATAGGTGACCCATCAATCATTCCACAAATACTTGCTGAACACTTGCTCAATGCCACATGCCGTGCTAGTGACCAGCAGTTTGTGCACAGGCTGGGAATAAACTGTATTTTGCACCAGAGGCCTGGCTCAAGGTCAAAGTCAGTGCAACGAGTTCTGCCCTCCGTCCAGTAGCCAATTTGCACAGTTTGGATGCAAAAGTGGCAGTGACCCCAGGTCCTTGGGGAAGCCATGCAAACAAGTCCTTTAGAATATTCTGGGCTTTCTAATCTGGTCTCCACATTGGTGGTGAGATATGCAAACAGATGGTGCTGCACAGCTCCCTCCTGACCCACCCAGCTGAGCAAGCTCATGAAGATAAGTTATTACAAGGAAGCGGAGCGAGAACATACGCTCAGTAAAGTGACTCAAGATCTCTCTACAGCCAGCAGCGCAGGGAGAATCAAATCATTCTGCTAAATCCATCCAGTCTGAGGTGATCCAGGAACCATTTCTCAGCATCTTCAATTCAACAAAAATGAAAAGAAAAAAAAACAAAAAAACATAGGTCTCTAGGTTTGGATGTAATCAGTGGAAATGATTAGATGTGTGATTCCCAGCAGTTCAAGTCAGACTTCCAGAGACAGGACGAGGCAAAGAACAAAGGCTGCAATCTGGGTTGGTTGTGCCTGGCTGCACTGGACACTCTGCAAGGCCTGGGGCCTCCAGAACCCTGCAGCCCCCTGCTCTGCTGATTCCTGGGAATGGCCCAGAACATCTAAAGCAGACTAAGGAGTACGAAATGCAAAAATGACTCAAGGACGCGCCAAGGCTTGTGGGTTCACAAGTTCTGTGTAAATGGTGGGGAAGGCAACATGTCCAAGCCCGTGGTGAAAGTCTGTCCTTCCCATGGAGTCCATCAGCCTGCTTTGGTCCTCAGATAAAAGGTGAATCATGTTAAATGAGATAAGCCAAAAAGAGAAGGATGAGTATCAGATGGTCTCACTTACAGGTGGAACTTAAGAAATGAAGACAGAAAGGGAAAACACACAGTGAAACTTGGGCTGGGTTTGCTCTATTGCACCAAAGCAAAGCACTCTGGGGAAGGAGGGCAGAGAGGGAGCTGGGTGGACTTTGGGATCCTGGTGCATGGTGGTGAAAGCAGACCTAAGTCGGGAGGCAGGGTGAGAGTGCTCTGCAGATGCCTATCACTGGAAGATGAGAAATTGTACTCGGGTCAACAACTGTACTGTCATCCATTAACCCTCCCCTCCAATAGAGAATAAAGAAGCATCCCCAGATACCCCTCCGGTCACCCATTCTTACACTGGGTAATCTATCCGCTGGCCTCGGGTGGCCTCCAGCTCTCGGTTCTGAAACCTCGGGAACTTCTTCACGATGCCTGTGTTTTCTCCGCTGGAGGCATAGAGGAAGCCCAGGAGGGTGACCACATCTGCAAACAGCAAGATGGCTGCCTTTCAGTGATTGTTTCCGGGGTCACCTGCTTCCTGGAGCCCCCAACCCAGCCCCACACAAGCATCCCAATGAAACAGGATGATGACATTAGCAAACAGGCACTGAACTCTGGTGAGATGTCAAGTGCCTCCCACGCCTGTGAGTTTTCATAGCAGCCCTAGGATATTAGTCTATCACTAATTCCACCGTGCAGATAAAAAAGCCCAAGGCATTGAGAGGGGAAAGAACTTGCCTATGAATTTCATGTACATATTCTACACAAACAGGTGGTAGTAGAAACAATAACATATGTATATATAATATATGAAACGCATTTAATCTCATTATTAACCTGAGTCTACAGGTGAGAAAATGGCAGCACAGCTGCCCAGATAAAAGCAGACATTAAATCAATACTTAGGAGATGCCAGGAGCCCAGAAGATAGCACAAGGATTGCTTTCACATCTGAGCTTCTAGACGTCACAGGTTCAGTCCCTGATAACGCCATAAGGCAGTGCTAAGCAGTGCTCTGGTCTCAATTTCTTTCTCATAAAAATAATTTTTTAGAAAGATGTCAGGCAACATGCTAAGCATATTATAGAAACAGTTTGAATTAATTTTACAACAACTGATTCTACTGGTTCTGTTACTTGTTTTAATTAATTCTAGTATTTAAGCCTTGGAGAGGGTTAAATTATAAAAGAGCTGGGATTTGAACTCAAGACAGGTTGCTTTCAGAATCCATACCCTTAAGTGTGCACTGTTTATTCATCTCCTGTACTGACCAGGTGTGCCACCACCTGGCTGCTCCTGTGCAGAAATTGCTAGTAAATTCCATGTATAATCAACACATCACCCTGTGCAGAAATTGCTAGCCATAGCCTTAAAACCAGGAGAACTGCCACTATTTTGCAAAGATAAGAGAATTCTGTGGCATGATAAAAAGGATAGACTTAAAAAAAAGTCTTAAAGGAAGAACTGAGTCATTTCATCTATGTTATACTTACTGCTTCTTTTTAAAATTTTTTATTTATTATATTTCTTTCTTTTTTAATATTTATTTATTGATTCCCTTTTGTTGCCCTTGCTGTTTATTGTTGTTATTTATGTCATCGTTGTTGGATAGGACAGAGAGAAATGGAGAGAGGAGGGGAAGACAGAGGGGGAGAGAAAGACAGAAACCTGCAGATCTGCCTGTGAAGCGACCCCCCCTGTAGGTGGGGAGCCGGGGGCTCGAACCGGGATCCTGATGCCAGTCCTTGCGCTTTGCACCATGTGTGCTTAACCTGCCGTAACACCTGCCGGCTCCCTACTTAATGCTTTAAAGGAAGCTAACCTTATTTTCCCATTACCCCTCCCAAGAAAAAGTTCGATGAATCCAACCTAAGAGTAAAAATCACTCTTCTCTTTCTCAAAATGTCCCTTCATTTAAGTATCCACGATCAGAAATAATTCATTTTCCTGGGCTTCTTAGAGAGGGGAAGAGAGCTGACTTCTGTGTACGGTGCCAAATGTTGGTATTGGCGCACACCCTCAGGGTCCTCCTCCACCTCCACCTCCCCACCCAAGCCCCGCCCCCAGTTCTCATCCCTCAATGAGGAAAATGTTTCATTGTAAAGACAGGTACTTGGAAACCACAAGAACAAAGTTTTCCTAATCTCTGACCCCATGTACACACCTAAGGACATTAAATAAACCAACATCCACCCCCACCACCCAGAGATCTATCATTTTTGTCTCAGGTAGAAATGCATTTGGAAACCCCAGAGGATGGAGACATCATTCCCAAAACACTTCCAGGCCTTCTTCCATTTGCAATCTGAGCTCACTTAGACGCTCCGGACTTGGCCTATAACGGGCACAGGGAGAAGATGTAAACCAAGGAGGAAAGTTCGGGAAGGGCGACTTTAGAGTCCTGGGAGAAAAATCACTAAGAGGCTGCAGTCAGCCAAACCTTGGCTTGGCTCCCACTGTGTTGAGAAGAACGTAAGAGACCAGATGGCCCCGTTAGCCCCTGAGGAGGCCTTCTGCTCACGATCGCGGCAGAGTGATTTGATGTGCAGCAGGAGTGTTTGAACAAGGTTTGAATAGCCCCACCAAACTCCAGTTAAAGGGAGGTTCATAAAAGAGCTCTCCAAAGTGAAAGGAGTTAAAAGTGAATGTTGATGAGCCTTTGCCTTCTCCAGAGATCAAAGTCAGGTGGGTTGGGCATGAGAATTTGCAGCAAAAGACCGTGGAACGGAAAAAAAAAAAAAAAAAACTTAAGATTTAGACCCAGACATCTAAAATAATGTGAGAAAGATCACACAACCCTCGCACTCAACAGCAGCAAAGTCATAGGCCTCTTCTTGTGAAATCTGTAGCTTCAAACGCTCTGTGCTGGGGAGTCTTATTGTAATTCTTCCCCCATTATCGTGTCTTCCCACTGAACGAGAAATAATTAATAAGAATGGAATTTGAAAGTCAGCCAGGATAACACTGAGGTCTGTTTACCAGTAACTGACTGGGAGTGTTGTAATTGATTGGTAACACTTATCACAGGCCTCAGGACAGGGAGTAACAGAACTTTGTCACTCACCATAAAAGAATCCATAGGCAGAAAATTCAGGTCCACAGAGGTCAAGTGGTTCAACCTATTGCTTCTAAGATGTAAGACCAAGAAAAGGAGACTGTTTCATTAAGAATCTCATTCCCAGAGTCAGAAACAGTGCTCAACACTTGATAAAGGTGCCATAAATACTGAATGAGTGAGTGAGTGAGTGGGTGAATGAGTGAGTGAGCGAATGACTGAGCGAGAATGAGTAGTGAGTAAGGAGTGAGTGAGTGAGTGAATAGTGAGTAAGGAGAGAGTGAGTGAGGAGTGAGTGAATGAGTGAGTAAGAATGAGTACTGAGTGAGGAGGGAGTGAGGAGGGAGGGAGTGAGTAAGGAATGAGTGAGGAGTGAGTAAGGAGAGTGAGTGAGGAGTGAGAGAGAGTGAGTGGTGAGTGAAGAGTGAGTGATTAGTGAGTAAGGAGAGAGTGAGTGAGGCGTGAGTGAGTAAGGAGTGAGTGAGGAGAGAGTAAGGAGAGTGAGTGAGGAGTGAGAGAGTGAGTGAGTAGTGAGTGAAGAGTGAGTGAGGAGTGAGTGAGTTAGAGAGTGAGGAGTGAGTGAGTAATGAGTGAGTGAGTGAATGGGTAGTGAGTTGAGTGAGTGAGTGAGGAGTGAGTACTGAGTGAGTGAGTAGTGAGTTAAGTTAGTGAGTGAGGAGTGAGTTGAGTGAGGAGTAAGTAATGAGTGAGTGAGGAGTGAGTTGAGTGAGGAGTGAGTGAGTAGTAAGTGAGTGAGGGAGGGAGAGAGGGAGGGAAGAAGTGAATAAGTAGTGAGTAGTAAGTGAGTGAGTAGTGAGTAAGTGAGTAAGTGCCAGGAGCCATTTCTCTGCTTGATAGAAGCTAATCCTTGAAACAACAGAAGCCCTTGAGATAAGTTTCTAATTCCCGTAGGAAGGATGTTTGCCAGAAACTAAGTGACATACTATATAGTTATAGTGACATACCATATAGTTATAGTTTAACAGAAATAGTTGCAAGGGACCCTCCACTACGATCTCTGCCTCCCCCTTCCCCCTATGCTCCCCCTTCCCCAAAGCCTTAAAATGCCTGTGAACACAATAAAATTTTGCAGCTTGATCAGAAACTTGTCTTGCTGTCGTTCTTTCGTGTCTCTTGTCCCTGTCATTCCAGGTCTTTTAGGTTCCTAGCCGCTGTTCACCGCCCCACTGGTCGGGGCAAGTAAGGAGTGAGTGAGTAATGAGTGAATGAGTAGTGACTGAGTAGTGAGTGAGTTGAGTGAGTAATGAGTTGAGTTAGTAGTAAGTGAGTGAGTGAGTGAGAAGTGAGTGAATGAGTATTGAGTAATGAGTGAGTGAGTGAGTGAGTAGTGAGTGAGTGAGTGAGTGAGTGAATGAGTAGGGAGTGAGGGAGTGAGAGAATGAGTAGTGAGTGAGTAGTGAGTTGAGTGAGTAGTGAGTAGTAAATGAGTGAGTAAATGAGTGAGTGAGTAAATGAGTGAGTGAGTAAATGAGTAGTGAGTAGTGAATGAGTAGTGAGTTGAGTGAGTAGTGAGTTGAGTGAGTAGTGAGTGAGTAGTAAATGAGTAAGGAGTGAGTGAGTAAATGAGTAGTGAGTGAGTAGTGAGTGAGTGAGTAGTGAGTAGTGAATAGTGAGTAGTGAGTTGAGTGAGTAGTGAGTAGTGAGAGAGTGAGTGAGTAGTGAGTGAGTGAGTAGTGAGTGAGTGAGTGAGTGATGAGTAGTGAGTGAGGAGTGAGTGAGTGAGTAGTGAGTGAGTGAGGAGTGAGTAGTGAGTGAGTGAGTGAGTGAGTGAGTAAATAAGTAGTGAGTGAGTAGTGAGTGAGTGAGGAGTAGTGAGTAAAGGAGTAGTGAGTGAGTAGTGAGTGAGTAGATTGAGTAGTGAGTTGAGTGAGTAGTGAGTGAGTGAGTAGTAAGTAAGTGAGTGAGTGAGTGAATAGTGAGTGAGGAGTGAGTGAATGAGGAGTGAGTGAGTGAGTGAGTGAGTGAGTGAGTGAGTGAGTGAGTGATGTGTGAAAGAGTGAGTGAGAAGTAAGTAAGGCTGTTGCCAAATTGGGATCTGAACCTAGCTCTCCTTTGCCCAACACTCTCCACAGCTCTAAGGAGTACCTTCTGCTACCCAGATCAAGGACAGTCTCTTTTTCTAGACCCATCCCCCAAGTTCACTTCTTTGGGGCTACATATTATGAGACAGAGAGAACACTCACTGCTCAGCCATTTACAATGTTCCATTTGTCTTTCTTTTTCTTTCTTTTTCTTTTTTTTTTTTTTTTAAAGATTTCACTTATTTATGAGAAAGATAGGAGGAGAGAGAGAACCAGACATCACTCTGGCACATGTGCTGCCGGGGATCGAACTCAGAATCTCATACCTGAGAGTCCAATGCTTTAGCACTGCGCCACCTCCCAGACCACTGTCTTTCTTTTTCTTATGTGGCGCTGGGGTTAAACTCAGTGCACCAATGGAAGCTCTCCCATTGTGTCAGTTCTTAGCCACAAAGAGCTGGTGTTTTTTGTTTTTGTTTTATTTTGTTTTGCTGAGAATTGAACCCAAGGCTTCAGATATGCAAACATGTGCTCTACCACTGAACTACATTCCCAGCCTTTAAGAAAAAGGTTTTTTCTTTCCTTTTTTCTTTTTTAATTTCATTTGAATAGGCAGAGAAAATGAGTGGACAGTGAGGAGATAAGAGAAAAAAAAGAGACCCCTGTAGCACTGCTTTGCCATTTGTGAAGCTTGCTCTCTGCAGGTGGTGACCAGGGGTCTTGAGCCTGGGTTCTTGTGCATAGTAACATGTGTGCTCAATGGGCTGCCCCTCCGCCCCACCTCTCCCCAACCTTTCTGACTTAGCTTGAATGAAGATGATAGGAACAGAACGCATGAAGACATAAACGAAAGATGCAGGGAAACAGTGGGGACTTGGAAACTCCCCGTCCTTGACTATTTTGCCTGTTTCTGTTTCTCTAAATCTTAGAACGAGAAGCAGCACAAGAAGACAGTATCTAGTTCAAACACCTTTATCTCAGGCTGAGCAGAGGTTGATAGCTAGTAAGAGACCCAGGGAGGACTCAAACCTGCTCTCCCATGACAGACCAACAGGCTTGTTGTTAACCCATAACAAATTCCACACGCCCTGCAGGGTAAGTCGGGACTGCAGTCTGCATGGCCCAGAGAGGCTGTCCAGGCTGCCATGACCTTGACATATGTCCACACTGGCTGCTGCTGCCTTCAATCTCCAAGGTCTCACTACCTACTCCAGTCCCTCCTGGACAGAGCTGGACTCAGCAGGGATGCCCTGCACTGTGGCAGCACCTAGGAAGAGTGGCCAGTGGGGGACTCACCTCTTCCTGGCTGGCCAGTAATACACCCAAAGGGTGTATTACCCAGGAGTGCAGTGTCTGGAGGGGGAACCAGAGAGTCCATTCTTTAATTCACTTGAATGACCAGCTCTCCAAACACAGACCCTCTTCCTCTGCAGCAGTCCCATGTCCACACCCCAAAATCCAACGTGGGTGTGCTTCAGAGACACTGTGAGGCCATCGTGGAGGTACTCAACCCATCAGGGGAGATGATGGTAGCGAGAGTCTTTTTTTCCCCTTTGATATATATCTACTATTGCCGTTTTTAGTCTTTTATTTTCTATTTTTCAATTGATTTATTTTGTATAGAGACAGAAAAATTGAGGAGAGACACAGAGAGAGGACTCCTGCAGCACTGTTTGACCTTTCACAAAATTCCCTCCTGCAGGTAGGGACCAGGGGCTAGAACCCAGGTCCTTATGCACGTGAATGTGTGCACATGACCAGGTGTACGACTATCCAGTCCCTCACTTTTAGTTTTTTCAGAATGCTTTATTAGAGAAATAATGACCTACAGGGCAGTTGTAGTCAACAGATTTATTTGCTAACGAGAAAGAAAGAAATCAGACCATCACTCTGGCACTTGTGGTACCAGGAATTGAACTCGGAGCTTCATGTTTCTCATTCCAGTTCTCTAGTCCCTGGGCCACCTCCTGGACCTAGCAGAGTCTTGACACAAGAAATGGCCGCAGTTGGAAATGCCCAGGCAGACCAGAAAGCAAAGCAACTTAGATGTTGTCAAGCGGAGAGGTGACACAGGGCACTGGCAACATAACAACACTGCCCAGCACGGGACATTGAGGGGGGTAGCAGCCCGAGAACAAAGAAAGACTCTCCCTTTCTTTCTATTTATTAAAAATTTCATTAGTGATTTAATAATGGTCTACAAGATCATAAGATTACAGAGGTCTAAGGGGCTGGGTGGTGGCGCACTCAGTGGAGCGCCCATTACCATGTGCAAGGGCCAGGGTTCAAGTCCCCAGTCCCCACCCACAGTGGGGGGAAGCTTCAAAAGTGGTGACGCAGGGCTGCGAGTGACTCTCAACTCTCTCCTTCTCTACCTCTCTCTACCATCTTAGCTTCTCTCTGTCTTTACCCAATAAATGAATAAATAAAATATTTTAATTAGTTCTGAGGGAATAGTCCCACACCCCACCTACCACCACAGCTCTGGGTGGTCTCCTCTCCCTCACCCCCATCCCCAGCTTTCTCCCGTCCCCAGGGATAACCACCAGTTTTCACAAAGTCTTTTTTTTTTTAATTTTTTTTTAATATTTATTTTATTTATTGATTCCCTTTTGTTGCCCTTGTTTTATTGTTGTAGTTATTATTGTTGTTGTCGTTGTTGGATAGGACAGAGAGAAATGGAGAGAGGGAGGGGAAGACAGAGAGGAGGAGAGAAAGATAGACACCTGCAGACCTGCTTCACCGCCTGTGAAGCGACTCCCCTGCAGGTGGGGAGCCGGGGTTCGAACAGGGATCCTTATGCCGGTCCTTGTGCTTTGCGCCACCTGCGCTTAGCCCGCTGCACTACAGCCCGACTCCCCTTCACAAAGTCTTAGTGATGGTCTGACTACTTTTTTTCTCTTTTCAACAAGCTCATATGATTTAGTTTTTCATATCGCACATGTGAGCAAAACCATCTGGTAGTTGTCTTTTGGAGAAATGCTGGTCATTTGGTGACAGCTGCAAGAGACCTTGAACACAGATTCCAAATTGAAGAACCTCAAGGCATGAATATGAACAGAAGGATGAAAAAAAGTAACAACAGAAAAGATGTAAGATTAAAAAGTCCAGGGCTTGGTGGTGGCACATCCGGTTAGGCGCACATGTTATAATGTGCAAAGACCCCGGTTCGAGACCCCGGTCCCTACCTACAGGGGGAAAGTTTCACAAGTGGTGAAACAGGGCTGCAGGTGTCTCTCTATTTCCCTCTCTGTATCCCCTTAACGTCCTGATTTCTGGCTGTCTCTATCCAATAAATAAAGTCAATAAATCTGTTTTAAAAGTAAGTTTTTTAAAAAATAAAAAGATTAAGCACAAGGACTGGCATAAGGATCCCTGTTCGAACCCCGGCTCCCCACCTGCAAGGGAGTCGCTTCACAGGCGGTGAAGCAGGTCTGCAGGTGTCTATCTTTCTCTCCTCCTCTCTGTCTTCCCCTCCTCTCTCCATTTCTCTCTGTCCTATCCAACAACAACAATAATAACTACAACAATAAAACAACAAGGGCAACAAAAGGGAATAAATAAATAAAATAAATATTTAAAAAAATAAATAAAAATTAAAAAATAATAAAATAAAAAGATTACAAAGTATTGGCGATAAAATGGCATCATTTAAAAGGACATAAGGATGTTCGTAGCTGCATTACTCACAAGAGCCAAAGAGTGCAAGCAGCCCAATGCCAGAGGACTGGCTACAGAAGTTATGGGATCTGTACTCTCTGGAAGACTACTCTGCAATCAAATCAACACAGTACTGTGTCCTTTAGGACACAACGGATGGAACTGAAAATGATCACACTTAGCAAAGCAAGTAAAGAAATGAAAGGCAACTGCCAGCTGGTTTTACTCAGATGTGGAATCTAGAGGGCTGCTACACAGAAACTTGCAAAACCAAAAACCAAAAGCAAGCAAGCAAACTGTTTCTACAGATTTGTGAGAACTATGCTGGTTATCTTTGGGAGGGAGGAGGGTGGGAATACAGAATTTGCTGGTGAGTGTGGTATGGACTATAAATAAAGTCAAGAAAAATCTTACAATTTTGTAATCTACTATTAATCACAGATAAAAAAATGGGAGAAAAAAATGTTCTTCACTTAACATTTCTCATTGTTAATAAGTCCCACACTGGCAACTAAAAAAAAAAAAATTCTTTTTCAAAAGATAAAAAATAAAAGGACGCAGAGAGCTGTGTGCATGTAAATGTGTTCTACATAAAAGTATACGCATAATTTATATATAAATACATCTAAGAGAGTCTCTTTTAAACTGTTCTTGTCTCACCATTCTTTGCTTGAATAGTATCTATCCGTCTCTTCCACCCACATTTCATACTTTCAAGTTGTCTCATATTTCTATAGCTTGTGTATCTGGGCAAAAGACTCTGTTTCTAGACAGTGTTAGGTCAGAAGCCTCCCCACCCACCACCCCAAAGGATCCTAGGCAGTGAAGTAGGTTCTAAAGGACGGTTGATCAAAACCTAGATATAGACCAGGGCCCATGAGACAGGGCAGATGTACACGTGTACCCACCCATAAGTTGGGGGAAATATATACCTTAAAACAAGCATGCTCAATAGTTGGCAGTGATTTAATAAAGGCAGCAAGCAAGTAGAAAGACCTAGAAAGATACCATAAAGTACCTAATCAAATAGTTCCTACTTAGACCTAGACACCCTCCCTCACCTATGTGCTATTTCACTTCCCTCTATCACTCCAAAGCTAACCTTGTCAGACAAAGTAAGGACTACAAAAGCTGAATAAGGGCAAGAGACCGGCATACTTTAATGATGACCCTCTGGTCACTACCAAGCCACCCCATCACCTGGGGCCCTAGTCAAGGAGTCCTGGGATGCCCACACAGACATGATGGGTCTAGACCTCTAACAGATCCCTCTCGCCACCGTCACTGGTCATCTCCATAAGGATCATCATAATGGACCCCTCTGGGGGCCCCTATAGGACCTTGCCCTCAATGTGGATCAACAATGGTAGGAATTGTTCCATTCTCCCAAGGGAGGCTGAGCAACATAGTCTACCACTCGAGGAGGATGGGTCCTGAAATTAATGGTCTGGAAAGTTCCTAGCCATGACCACAGAATGTGAGCTCAGATCTACAGGGATGCAGAGGTCACATAGGCTCCTATGTGGTGGGGCTTACAGTTAACACTATTTATATAATTTCCTCATATTTTTAGCTACTCTCTTCCCTGATCCAGCTTTCTACTCCTTTTTCCAACTATGACACCATCTCCCTAGACAATACCCTGGGTCTACCTGCATGTTAGCTGTCAGACTCAGGTAAAAACTAATCAAGTCATGGGTCCCTTGGAATATACCTTAAATAGACCTACTAGCTTTTTCCAAAATGGAGACCCCAAATCTTCATCTGCAATATTCTTGCCTTTAGGTTCATGATTAGTCAACAATTTGTTCTGCTTTATATCTTATCTCTTTCTCAGCCACCAGGTTCCAGATGCTACCATGACGCCAACCAGACTTCCCTGGGCAGACAACCCCACCATGTGTCCCGGAACCCCACCTCCCCAGAGCCCTGCCCCACTAGGGAAAGAAAGAGGCAGGCTGGGAGTATGGATCAACCTGCCAATGTGCACATTCAGCGGGGAAGCAATTACAAATGCCAGACCTTCCACCTTCTGCACCCCATAATGACCCTGGGTCCATGCTCCCAAAGGGATAAAGAATAGGAAAACTATCAGGGGAGGGGATGGGATACGGAGTTCTGGTGGTGGGACTTGTGTGGAGTTGTACCCCTCTTATCCTATGGTCTTGTCAACATTTCCATTTTACAAATAAAAAAGTTTAAAGAAGGGAGTCAGGCGGTAGCACAGCAGGTTAAGCGCACATGGTGTAAAGCACAAGGACCGGCATAAGGATCCCAGTTTGAGCCCCCGGCTCCCCACCTGCAGGTCTGCAGGTGTCTACCTTTCTCTCCTCCTCTCTGTCTCCCCCTCCTCTCTCCACATCTCTCTGGCCTATCTAACAATGACGACATCAATAAAAACAACAATAATAACTACAACAATAAAACAATAAGGGCAAGAAAATGGAATAAATAAAAAATAGTTTTTTTAAAAAAGCGTAAAAAATAAATACAGTAAAGGAAGGCTGAGGCACACTCAGTGCTGGGCGTCCTGAGACACAGCACACTTTCCCTGTGGACCTGAACTTGGCACACAGTGCACGCCCAAGGATGGTCAGTAGAATCTTGCTGTTAATAGGAGAAGCAACGCTGACTCACGTGGAAACGGGTTAAATAAATGATGGGCTGGCAGGTGAAGGAATGTCAGGCAGCTCTGGAGAAGAACAGAGGCGGTCAGTCATGCAGGTGTGTGAAAGTCCCTACTTCCTTGTTAATGTGTGTAGGACCAAGTAGGAGCCCCCTCCCTGTGTCTGCTGAGAGAAGGAGCCAGTAACCAGAGACGGGCAGGTGCAGAGAACATTCCTGGCAGGAGACATGAGAAGCTGATGTCACTAGGCTTGCCTATGAGGCTGGGCGGGCTGGGGGACACTGTGCTACCTACCCCAAAACCCTTCTCCACCGTCATTTTTTTCCTCCACCCCCCCCACCCCAGAGCACTGCTTAACTCTGGTTTGTGGTGGATGGGAATCCTGGGTGCTGTGGTGTCTCTCCCCGTCTCTGTTTGTCTGGATAAAAGAGTTGGTACATGTTGGGCAATACGGGGTGACAAGACCGCATAGGCAGGGGCCCCTGGTTCCACCAAAGACAGAGAGAAAGGAGGAGAGGGAGGAAGAAAGGGTAGAAGAGAAGGATGAAGGGAGGAGGAAGAGAAGGAAAAGAAGGAAGGAGGAGGAAGTCGGGCAGTAGCGCAGCGGATTACGCGCACGTGGCGCAAAGCGCAAGGACAGGTGCAAGGATCCCGGTTCGAGCCCCTGGCTCCCCACCTGCAGGGGAGTCGCTTCACAGACGGTGAAGCAGGTCAGCAGGTGTCTGTCTTTCTCTCCTCCTCTCTGTCTTCCCCTCCTCTCTCCATTTCTCTCTGTCCTATCCAACAACAACCACAACAATAACTACGACAACAATAAAAAAGAACAACAAGGGCAACAAAAGGGAAAATAAATAAAATAAATAAAAGGAGAAGGAGAAAGAGGAGGAGGAGGAAGAAGAGAAGAAAAATAGAATGAGAGGAGGAGGAGGAGGAGGAGAAGAAGAATAAGGAAAAGGAGAAGCAGCAGCACCACTACCACCATAACTACCACCACCTCTGGGCATTCCACACAGGAACTGGCCACATGTCCAGTCTTCTTACCCTGGGCTGGGCTCAGTCCTCTTCAAAGAGACCATGGCGGGTGGGTAGAGAAGCCAGGATGATCTCCATGGGAAAATAGCCCCCAACAACAAGAATATGCTCTGCACGGAGAGCCTGAGCTCGGGCTGCGTTAGCATACTGAGCAGAGAGTCAGTGAAGCTCAAAGCTCAGCCTCCACCAGACACGCTCCCGACTCTGCCACCACCACCACCACCCCCCACCTCCACAAAGACAGGACGAAAATCACACCGCCTTTCCCACGGGGATCCAAGGAGGGCCCCCACACACCACGTGCACAGCGAAGATGGTTTGAACATTGCAAAGGGCAAGTCCGACTCCAGGCATTAATCAGTGTTCTTACAGAACAATTTAAACTACTACTACAACAACAACAAGTTTTTGTTTTTTTTCTCTAAGTGCCAAATATATATATGCTAATATCACCACCAGCATTTCACTGGTCCAGGCTGACTTTTCTGGATGGAAAGAGAAAGACACACAACAGGTAAAGTGTTGGACTCTCAAGTGTGAAATCCCAAGTACAATCCCTGCCACTGCCATGTGCTCTGGTTCTTCCTCTCCTCTTGTCATCCTCCTCTACTAAGAATAAATCTTGAAGGGGTGGGGTGGTAGCGCAGCAGGGTGGGTGCACGTGCCATAAAGCACAAGGACTGGCACAGGGATCCCGGTTCGAGCCCCCGGTTCCCCACCTGCAGGGGGGTCCCTTCACAGGTGGTGAAGCAGGTCTGCAGGTGTCTGTCTTTCTCTCCCCCTCTGTCTTCCCCTGAGCCCCAGCAATAACCCTGGAGGCTCAAAAAAAAAAAGGATTAAGTCTTTAAAAGGAGAGTGGAAGGAGGGGAAAGCAGCACTAAAGGCAGCACTAAAGCTTTCTCCAGTGCAGTGAGAGCTCAGGTCCAACTTGGCCTATAATGCTTATAGTTACAGAAAAGTATGTTTAATATTTTCTTTAATCTTTTTAATTTAATTTTTTATCATCTTCATTTATTGGTTAGAGACAACTAGAAATCGATAGCATAGGGGAAGACAAGGAGAAAGGCAGAGCGACACCTGCAGCCCTGCTTCAACACTCACAAAGCTTCCCCCTGCAGGTGGGGGACCGGGGGCTCAAACCTGGGTCCTTCAGCATTGTAATATGTGCACTCAACTAGGTGTGCCACCACCCCGGCCCCATCCTCAGTATTTTTTATGGTCCTCGATACATATAATGAACATGAATAGTTCCAAAGCATAAACTGATATTGTCACAGAAACAAGCAGTCTGGTTCCCATAGCTGACTTAGTATCTATTATTCTGCTGTCACACACGTTTGTTAGGAGAAATGTCTCCAATCCTAGTGGATGAAACCATAGTAAAAAGGAAAAGAGGCTGGAAATAGAGGAACCTCTCACATTCCCATTTCTGCTCTAAGAGGAAAGGTCCGAAAAAGTCCTTTCTGTCAGCGGAGGGTAGGGCAGATTTTGACGCCACTTCACAGGGCATTCCAAAGCCCGCAAAGTGAGGCCCAACCTGCCTTTCCAGTCTGTCTTCTGACCTGTCTACCTCACACTTGAGATCCCTCCTGAACCCACTTCTCAGCAGTCCTGGACCCCACCCCTCCAGCTCTGACTTGACCTACAAGATGAAACCAATCTGCATTCCTCACATCAAGGAGGACCCCCTCTCCAAGACACACACACACACACACACACACACACACACACACACACACACAGAGCCATTGCCTTCTGGGACTGTCCATCACTCACTGAACAGTCATGGGTGCCCCCACTAGGACCAAGCAGCCCTGGACCCTGACCTTGGGGAGCTTGTCTTCCAAGAGGAAGACACCCAGGGGACAAACAAGCAATTTCCTCTGGCTGATGACCAAGCAATTCCCTCTGGCTAGTGACCTTGACTGGAGGTAAGACTTACGAGAGTGAAGGTGAGGTGGAAGGTGGGGCTTCCTCTCAGGGCAGGGGGACAGGAGTTAGCCTCCTCCAGCCCGGAGTGACCCACAGAGTGGCCATCGTGAGTGGAGGCAACAGAAGTACAAAGGGCCCAGAGTGGGGCTGATCTAGTCAAGGAGAAGCAGAGAGGCCTCTGTGTGGAGGGAATAAGGAGGCAAGGGGGGAATGTGACAGCTGAGGCCAGCTGAGGGCCAAGGACAGAGGGCACAACCCCGCGGTGACTTTTCCCGGCTACAATAGGAAGAATTACCTGCAGGGCAGTGTGACCTGCTTGCTGGGGCTGCTTGGGGGGGGGGCAAGCCCTATGGGAGCCCTGTGTGTCTCTCAAAGAGAGATATAGATATAGATATAGATATAGATATAGATATAGATATAGATATAGATATAGATATATCATTTTGCAAGAGATTGAATTCAGGACCTCATGCTTGAGAGTCTAGCACTTTGTCCACTGCATCACCTCCCGGACCAGTGATTTCTGTTTCAAGATTCACTTATGAGGGGCTGGTTAGTGGAGCACCTGGTAGAACATACATATTACAGTGTGCAAGGATCTGGGTTCAAGACCTCAGTCCTCACCTACAGGGAAGAACCTTCACAAGCACTGAAGTGCTGCAAACGCCCAGAGTGCCTGCTCTCCCCTCCTGCCCTCCACCCTGTCTCCCCTTCTCTCTAAAATTTCTCTTTGTCCCCATCCAAAATAAATGAACATACAAAATAATTATAAAGGAGGCCAGGCGATGGCGAACCTGGTTGAGCACGCATGTTATAATGCCCAAAGACGTGGGTTCAAGTCTCTGGTCTCCACCTGCAGGGGGAAAGCTTCCCAAGTGGTGAAGCAGTGTTATAGGTCATTCTCTCTCTCTCTATCTCTCTCTCTCCCCCTTTTCTCTCAATTTCTGGCTATCTCTAGCGAACAAAGATGATAAAAAATAAAATAATAATATATAATTTAAAAAAACATACTCACTTATGTACCAGTGTCACAATGAGAGGAGAGAAAGAGAAGAGAAGAAACAGAGCACCTCTCTGGCATGTGTGGTGGTGGGGATTTAATTTGGGTCCTCCACCCACCTTCTCACCGTGCCACCTCTCAGACCTGATTTCTTTCTCTTTAAGTTCATGGAAGAGTCAGAGGGGGCAGCAGTTAAGGCCCCATCCCCTCCCCCAGGGAAACGGACAACAATGAGCGGAGCCTGACTGGGGCGTCCCGCTACCTCTGACCCACTTGTCCTGAGTGCCACAGGAGCAAAGGCCCCAGAGGGACACGTGGCCCAGCCTTGAACACTATCCTGGAAGGCAGTCGGACTCCGGATCTGGGAGGTTTACTCAGCAGGGTGGGGTGGGAGAGAAAGCCTGCCCCACCTGCAGTGGCCACTGGACCAGGCCTGGGAGAGGCCACAGGCTGCAGAGAATGTGTCTGAGTGGCTGGGGGGACATCCACCCTAGTCTAACTCTAGTTCTGCAAGAGGGGAACTCCTGCCAGATGCACAGGACACTGAGCAAGGGAGGATCTCTTTCTCTCTCCCTTCCTCTCTCTCCCCTTGCCCCCTTATGGGTGAAAATGAAAGTGAATAAGGGGTTCATGAGTTCAGAAGTGGCTCTATGAGAACATAGGAAATGTTATCACACACACACACATGCACGCACGCGCGCACACACACACACACACATGCACGCACACCCCACATCGGTGCCAGCTGCAGACATGAAAAGCACCCCATGGCTCACTGGTGTTATCCTGTTGTGACGTGACCTCTTATTCCTCAGCTCGGGAGAAAGAATCCTTTGCTAGAACAGATGGAGGCCCCACCCCCTTCCACACCAGAGCCTGGATCAAGAACCAAGGTCATGGACACTTTCCAAGGGGGGCCTGGGCCACTGCAGATTTGCCTTTAGGAAACTAATGGTCCTGTTCAAAAGACTTTCATGCCTGAGGCTCTGAGGTCAAGTCCCAGGTTCAACTGCCAGCACCACCATAAGCCAGAGCTGAGCTCTGGCAAACAAAAGGTGTGGGGGTGGAGTGTGTGGGGGGGAAATCAGGTCAAACCTCACAGAGCATGAGGTCTCAGGTTCAAGCCTCTGGTCCCCACCTGCAGAGAGGAAGCCTCACAAGGTACCTCTGCAGGTACCTCTCCCCCGGCCCCTGCCATCACTCCCTCTATTTCTCACACCCTCCATCAAAGAAAAGGTTTAAAAACGTGGTCACCAGAAATGCTGGAATTGTCCTGCAGGCACTGAGCCCCAGTTATAACCCTGATGGTAAATAAGAAGAAGAAGAGAGGGAGGAGGAGGAGTAAGAAGAGGAAGAGGAGGAGAAGGAAATACTCTCCTCTTTCACAGAACAAATCTCAGACTTTAAGCAGGGATTTTTTTTTTGAGGGTGCACAGAGCTCCCCATATTTCAGAGCCTTCGACCCAAAAAAGGTTTTCCATGGGCGGGAAGGAGGTGCACCTGGTTAATCGCACACACTACATACAGTAGCACAAGGACCTAGGTTCAAGGCCCCAGTCCCCACCTACAGGAGGAAAGCTTCGAGAATGGTGAAGCAGGTCTGCAGGTGTTTCTCTTTTTCTCTCCCTATCTTCCTCACCCTCCTCAATTTTGCTCTATCCTAAAAGAAGAAGAAGAAGGAGGAGGAGGGAGAGGAGAAGAAAGAGGAGGGAGCCAGCCACCAGGAACAGCAGAATCATCATGCCAGCACCAAGTGCACTCATCACCCAGAGGCACTCAGACATCTGATTACCCACTCCACCTGACGCATGTTTAAACAGAGAAAAGAGCCCCCACCTTCTTCTCCCGAACCCCTCTGTACTTACAGCACTACACAAATACGGACTAGGCCAGACGCAAACACAAAAGAGCTACTGAAATAGAAAACGGGGCAGGGTGGGCCCGGACTGTAAGCGCACCTGGTACAGCACACTTGTAGTTACTGTGAACAAGGACCTGGGTTCAAGCCTCCAGTTGCCGCCTGCAGGAAGGGCGGGTAGGTGGGGACAGAGAGGCTTCAAGAGTGGTGGAGCAACGCTGCAGGTGTCTCATCGTCTCTCTCCCTCTCTATCCTCCTTCCCTTACAATTTCTCGCGTCTTGTCAAACAGAAATAAATAACTTGAAAGTAAAGAGAGACAGACAGACACTATATGGAACTATATGGAACACTATATGGAAGGCTATATGGAACTCTCTCTTTTTTTTTTTCCCCCTGAAACTCCCTACCGATCTATAATGATTTGGAAATAGCACCAGTCCTCTGGCAAGCACCCTCTGAACAGCTCTGACACATGGCTTCAGAGGCCCTGAGGTTTTCGCTATCTGCAGGGCTCCTGAGAGCAGCCCTGGGAAATACTCATTGGCACTGGTTTTGCGGACCCCAAAGGGGTCTTCCTGAAGGCTAAGAGGTGCTGGACACATTCCTTGGGGCGTCAGCTGTCCCAGGAAAGTGAATTTCCACCACCCACCTAGCCTGCCTGGGAGTCTGGCCACTGGAACTCAAGCTCCCACCTACTCTGCCCTCATCCAGTTCATCTGGGCCCTGCAGACGTAGCAGAATGTGGTTAGCCTGCTGATTTCCTGGCCTGGCACCCAACTGATCCTGACCATGATGGGTCATGAGCAGGCCTGGGAATCTGCGTTTACAGTGAGAGACCAGGGAGGCTCTGTCACAGTGGTCCAGGGACCACACTGTAAGAAATTTCTGTCACCAGCTTCCTGGTAGGTGCCTGGGAGCTGGGCCCTGGGACAGATCAGGGAGAAGGGTTGGCAGGCACCCCAGATCCACCAAGCAAGGGGCCCTTCTCACCAGAGGCAGGGCTGTGCAGCCCTTCTTCCATAAGTGTGCAGGCAGGGAGTGCCAGCCCTGGGGCATCAGGGAAGCTGACCAGAAGGGGTCCCAGACAGCCCACAGGGACTGTGACCACTTGCCATTTAGGGACAAGGCAGAGTCTGGAACCTGTCACCATCAAAGCTCTTTTTTACTGAGAGCTGATACTGTGCTAGCCCACTTCATCTCCTAAATTCTCTCAACACTGCCCAGAGGCCAGGGTTATTTGGTATCCCCACTGTAAAAGGCTGATTTATTTACTGAGAAAGAGAGGGGAGGAAATGGGAGAGGAGAGAGATCAAGAACCACAACACACTGCTCATCTCTTTTTTCAGGGCTTGAACTTGTGGTCTCCAGGGCCTCAGGCATGCAAGCTGGTGTTCTCACAGCCTGGGCTCCTTATCCCCATCTTCCAAAGAGGAACATCAAGGCTCCAAGAAATCCAGGCTGACAAAGTCAGAAAGTGGCAGAGTCAAGACTTGAACCCAAGCCAGCCTGGCTGAAAACTTCTGTGTGAGGTCAACTTCCTGCTTGACATAAAAGCATCTCCTGGGGCTGGGGAGACAGCACAATAGATAATTCTGCAAAAGATTTTCATGTCCGAGACTCGAGATCCCAGGTTCATTCCTCAGCACTACCATACATCTGAGCTGAGCAGTGCTCTGGTCTTTCTATCTCTATCTTCCCTTTTCTGTCATTTAAAAGACTATATATATACATATATACAGATATAATTAATATATATATTAATTTTTTATTATCTTTATTTATTTATTGGATAGAGACAAACAGATATTGAGTGAAGGATGGGGAGATAGAAAGAGAGAGAGACAGAGAGACACCTGCAGACCTGCTTCACCACTCACAAAGCTTTCCCCCTGCATGTGGGGACTGGAGGCTCGAACCTGGGTCCTTGTGCACTGTAACATGTACGCTCAATGAGGTGCACCACCACCCAGCCCCTTATATATTAATTTTTTAAGCATGCTCTGGGTCCCACCTCCTCCAGGGCAAAACACTCTGGTTCAAAATACTAACACTTGACACATATGAGGGGAGAGCAGATGGAGTCATTTCCCAATTCTTTTTTTTTTTAAGTTTTTTTTAAAGTTTTTAAAATTATTTTCATTATTTTTGTAGTTATTATTGTTGTTTTGGGATAGGACAGAGAGAAATGGAGAGGGGAGGGGAAGACAGAGAGAGGGAGAGACAGACACCTACAGACCAGCTTCAGCGCCTGTGAAGCGACCCCCCTGCAGGTGGGGAGCCGGGGGCTCAAACCAGGATCCTGATGCTGGTCCTTGTGCTTTGCGCCATGTGCGCTCAACCCGCTGCGCTACTGCCTGACTCCCTCATTTCCCAATTCTGATGTTGGTGGCACTGGGCCCTCCCAATGCCCCCATCCCTTCATAAGCTCTGTCCCTCTCTCCCATGTGGCTATAGTCTTGTCTGCCCAGATCTGGATTCGCCTTTCACCTTTTTACTGTCCTCCCTTCTTGTCCCCAAGGCCCCAGATACAGACTCAGCGTGTCCCTGTCCCTCCCTTTCCCTTGTCTCCTCCCTGCCAGCCCCACCATCCTCTTAGAATGATCCAGAATGGTCCAGGAAACAGACATCAGGTTCCGAGCAAGGCGGCCATAGCCGACCTACCGTGCTCAAGCGGGCACTGGGGAATCTGCTTGGCGCGAAGGTTCCAGATGTAATCCATGTTCCACTCCAGGCACACCTGGTGGTCTTTGAAGGGGCGCTGGAAGGGGGGGACGCTCTTCAGCAGCGTGTAGTTCTTGGCCACGGCGTGAAGCAGGTTCTCCTCCCACTTGAAGTCCACGTCCCGGCCGCTGTGGCTGTCTCGGTGCGTGATCCAGGCCCGGAGGACCACGGCCGACACGGAGATGGAGTGACGGATGAAGTAGTCGTCCCTGTAGACCATGATGCTGGGGAACTTCACGTGGACCACCTGCCTCCTGCTAGTGTGTAGGTGCTTCTCGTTCTTCCAGCGCTTCTTGTACACGGGGATGCTGCTGCGGAAGTCCGATGAGACCACAGCCTCCAGGTTGACGACGCAGGGCTGCGAGCACAGGTACTCTACCGAGACTTCCGACACATTACGCACCTTCCCCTCAAAGGCGGAGAAGTAGATGAAGTCTTTGTAAGCCCTGCTCGGCTCAGGCTGTGACATCACGGATGTCGTCAGAGAAGTCTGTCTGCCCAAGGAGGGGACAACATTCTGAAAAGCAGAGAGAGAGAAATAAAAATCATTATTTTGTTTGGTTGGTTTTTGACCAGAGGCTCTGCTTGACTCTGTCTTATGGTGGTGCTAGAGACTGAACCTGAGACTTGAGAGCCTCAGGCATGAAAGTCTCTTGCAGAACTATTATGCTGTATCCCTGGCTCAAAAGTCATTAACAACCTGTTTCTGCAGCTTCGTGAGAAATATGGTGGATATCTTTGGGAGGTGAGGCTGTGAGGACACAGAACTTTGATGGTTAGTGTGGTGTGGAGCTATATACACTGTAATCTTACATTTATTATTAGCCACAATAACAAATGGAGAGAGGGATCACTATATTAACAGAAACTTGGATCACTAAAAAATAAAATAATAATAGTAATAAAAAAAAAAAAGCTGGGCTGGGAAGGTAGCCTAATGATTATGCCAAGACTTTCGTACCTGAGGCTCTAAAGCCCGAGGTTCAACCCCCAGCACTACAAGCCAGGGCTGAGCAATACTCGTGTGTGTGTGTGTGTGTGTGTGTGTGTGTGTGTGTGCGTGTGTGTGTGTCTTTCTATCTCCCTCTCAATAATGGTGTGTGTGTGTGTGTCTTTCTATCTCCCTCTCAATAATGGTGTGTGTGTGTGTGTGTGTGTGTGCGTGTGCATGTGTGTGTCTTTCTATCTCCCTCTCAATAAAATAAAATAGAAATGCTTAAAAAATAATAATCTACATAAAACCACAAATGTGCAAGAGAAAAGACCCCCAGTGAACAGTTAGAGGGAAAGTAACACATGCCTCGGACACTAATGTAAACTAGGCCGTGTTAAACTCCCTCCCCGGACCCAGTACCATCTGCTGATCAGAATGTGGCTTCAGGACTGCCTGGCCATCCTTTCAGAGCTGGCTTCCCAAGGGAGGAGCTCATGGCCAACCAACTTGGCAGTAGCCTCTGAGCACAATAGAGAGAGAGGGAGGAAGGGAAGAAGAGGGGGAGGGAGAGAGGGAGAGAGAGAGAGAAAGAAAAAGAAGGGGCATGGAGCAGGCACACATACACATCCAGCCCAGTATCTCACCGCTTCCTGCTATTGCCCCAACTTCCAGTGCTGTAGACACAGCTACAAAGGGTGGGCCCCAAGTGCAAAGTGCACCCAAGAGGAAACAGACAACGATGCCAGCCTGGTTCCTCGTGCTCCGGAAAGTTCTGAGCCAGGACAAACCCTCATGACAGAGGGGGCCAGCGGAGGGTTTTTATTGCTGCAAATCACACTCAGGCGGGCTGGACCGCAGGCTGTGCTGACAGATTCCTGCTCCACGGACGTTGCTGCATGTGCCAGGAGACATCTAAGCTCTTTCAGATGGGGGTTATTTAGATTTCTTCTAGAAGAAACCTGAGAAGGCTGGTGGTGAAATCAAGGCAGAGCTGTGAGCACAAGACCCCAGCGCACGGTTGCTGAAAGCCCTGCTGCATAAGACTTTGAGATTCAGGTATTAGGAGCAGGACAGCATGAAGGTGACTCGGGGCCAATTCATGCCTGTCAGTGTGATTATATCACTGGGGGGGATATAAGACAGAAGAGAACTATCGTTGGAAAAGATGTGGGGTAACTGGAACCTTTATCCGCTGCCGCTAAGGAAGGTGGTGCAGTAGGAACTGAGCAAATCACACAATAAACCTGCTCCGGCAATTCCACAGCTGGGCCAATGCCCTCAAAGAGGTGACAGGAGGGGTGGGGAGAGCTACCCCCACAGACCTAACGCCAGGCTCCCAGTGGTACAATTCACAACAGCTAAAGGATCGGACAAGCCGGCTACCCACTGCAGGAGGAATGAAGAAAACATGGTGTCCGTACAAAACGGACTATTTATTTATTTATTCATTTATTTATTTATTTGGTAGCTACAAACATAAATTGAGAGGAAAGAGGAAGACACAAATAATAAATGGAGCCTGAGAGAGGAGGGGGAGTTTGGCGGTAGCACAGCGGGTTAAGCACACACGGCGTGAAGTGCAAGGACCTGCGTTAAGGATCAGGGTTCGCCACCCACCCCACCCCCCGTTCTCTACCTTGGGGGGGGTCACTTCACAGGCTGTGAAGCAGGTCTGCAGGGGTCTTATCTTTCTCTCCCCTTCTCTTGATTTCTCTCTGTCCTATCAAAAAAAAAAATAGAAAGAAAGAGAGAGAGAGACACCTAAAGCCCCGCTTCACCAATCATGAAGCATGTGGGGCCTGGAGACCTGAACCCAGGGCCTTGCTCACTGTGATGTGTGCACTGTCATATGTACCACCCTCCCATAACAAGGAAGGAAATTCTTACACGGGTTGCACCATGGTTGTACTCTGAGGAAGGTTCTGTTTAAGTGAAAGAAGTCAGCCATAAGAGAATAAACACGGCCGTGTCTCACTTCTGTGAGGGACCTTGTGTTGTCAGATTCCTGGGATGGTGGCTGCCTGGGGTCAAGTAGAGAGGGGCATGAGGAGTTGTTTATAGAGGGGTTTCAGCAGAGGATGATGACAAGGTTCAGGAGGTAGATGGTCGCAGTAGTGTACCACACTGTGAACAGCCTAAATCCACCAAGTTGTGCATCGAAGTGGTTCTAAATAGTAAACTTAAGGTTACGAGTAATTTTAACCATGATTTTAAAAAAATAGGCCACTGGACACTGGAATCTTGTTCAGAAATGGCAGGAACAAGAATCTCTTTCATTCAGTTTGAGCTTAGGGCTGTAGAAAGGCAGGTGAGACCAGAAGTCAGGTATAAGAATGTTGACAAATAATGGTGACACTGAGCAGAGGGGCTCAGAGCTCCAGGAAAACCAGAAACTGGAGCCCATGGGGCTGGGGCATCTGGGGGTAGGCTTTAAGGAGGGGAGGAAGGATGTGTCAGCTGGGCCCAGTGGCACAGAGAGAGTTTCTTTAGGCCAGGTGAGTCCAAGGCGGGGATATTGCTGTTGGTCTGGACAGTGTCCACAGCAGTCAGAAAGGCAGGAAGTGCAGGTATATTTGGAGACCTGAGGCCGTGGGGGTGAGAATGAGGAGAAAGGCAGGCCCAGACTCAGGAGGGCCTGAGGGCTGTGGACCCACCTTTCCTGGCGGCCAAGAGGCAAAGAAGGAGAGTCTATCATCTGGAAAGGTGTCTCTACTTTAAAAGCATTGAGATGGGAGTTGGGTGGGTAGCACAGTGGGATAAGCGCACATGGAGCAAAGTGCAAGGACCGGCTTAAGGATCCCGGTTCGAGCCCCCGGCTCCCCACCTACAGGGGAGTCACTTCACAGGCAGTGAAGCAGGTTTTCAGGTGTCTATCTTTCTCTCCCCCTCTCTGTCTTCCCCTCCTCTCTCCATTTCTCTCTGTCCTATCCAACAACAACGACATCAATAACAACAACAATAACTACAACAATAAAACAACAAGGGCAACAAAAGGGAATAAATAAATACATATTCTTTAAAAGATTTAAAAATAAATAAATAAAACCACTGAGAACCCCCACTAGAAACTAGGCTGACTGCAGCCTAGGAGGTGGTAGCCTGGCTAGACGTTCGAACTTAAAAGCATGAAATCTCAAGTTCAATACACAGGAGCACATATGCCAAAGTGACACTCATTCTCCCTCCCCCTTCCACCTCTCTCATGTTAATACAATATTTTTTAAAAATTAAAAAAAAAAAAAAAGAAGATAGGGCCGGGAGGTAGCACTGCAGGTTGAGCACACATGGTGAGAAGCGCAAGGACCAGCCTAAGGATCCCAGTTTGAGCCCCCAGCTTCCTACCTGCAGGGTGGTTGCTTCATAAGCACTGAAGCAGCTCTGCAGGTGTCTATCTCTCCCCCTCTCTGTCTTCCCCTCCTTTCTCAATTTTTCCTCTGTCCTATCCAACAACAACAGCAATGACAACAATAACATCGAGGGCAACAAAACTGGAAAAATATCCTCCAGGAGCAGTGGATTTATAGTGCAGGCACTGAGCCCCAGCCAAAAAAAAAAAAATCATTGAGAGCGGTGAATAAGACATTAAAAAATAACAATAATAAGAGAGAGAATGCAGAGAGGCAGAGAGAGAGTGAAAGGGACCATAGCATCAACGCTTCTTTCAGTGAAGGGGCCAGGCTTGGGCCTGCGTCAAGCACATGTCAAGCCAGCACACTATCCTAGTAAGCTATTTCAAAAACCTGCCCCCCATTTTTTTATAAAGTATATATATGCTCAAAGGGAACCATCACCAAAACAGGAAGACATCCTACAGAGTGGGAGATCTTTACATACCCTATATCGGATAAATGGCTAATAACCAAAATGCATAAATAACTCACTAGACTGAGCAATTAAAAAAAAAACAAAACTAAAAATGGGAGGATATGAACAGTCTTCACCAAAGAAGAGCTATATGAGAACATGCTCAAAGTCACGGATTCTCACAGAAATCACAATGAAGACAACAAGGAGGTATACCACTTTCTACCTGTAAGAGTGTCAAACATAAGAAAGGACTGAAACACAACTGTTAGCGAGAATGTGGAAAAAAAAAAAAAGGATTCTTACACACTGCCAGGGGGAATGTAAATTGGTCCAACCCCTGTGGAAAACAGTTTGGAGATTTCTGAGAACACTAGAAACAGACCTACCCTCTGACCCAGAAATTTCTCTCCTGAGAATTTATCCAAAAGAAGCAAAAACACCTATGCAAAGAGATCTGTGCTCACCTATGTTTACAGCAGCACAATTTGTAATAGCTCAAACGCAGAAACAACCCAGATGCCCAAAGATAGATGAATGGCCAAAGACAGACAGTTGTGGTATATACACACGAGGGAGTGGTAGTCAGGGAGCAGGCGGTAGCGCAGTGGGCTAAGCGCACGTGGCGCAAAGCACAAGGACCGGCATCGAGCCCCCAGCTCCCCACCTGCAGGGGGGTCGCTTCAAAAGCGGTGAAGTAAGCCTGTAGGTACCTATCTCTCCCTCCCCTCTCTGTCTTCCCCTTCTCTCTCAATTTCTCTGTCCTATCCAACAGCAATAACAACAAGGGCAACAAAATGGGGAAAATGGCCTCCAGGAGCAGCTGATTCATAGTGTAGGCACCTAGTCCCAGTGATAACTCTGGAGGCAAAAATAGTCATCTTCTCTGACTTTTTTTGGATGGAACTTGAAGGAGTCATGTTACGTCAAACAAGTGAAATAAGAAAAGAGTGAATACAAGATGATCTGACTCACAGGTAGAACTTATGAAACAAGGAAAGAAGGATAAAACAAAGTGAAATGGTAACTGGGTGTGGTATATTGCAACAAAAATGACTCTGGGGAAGAATGGAAGGGAAGGAGTGGACAGAGGGTTGAGGTGCTAGTCCATAGTGATGGAAAGGGCCATAAGTTGGAAGTGAGAGGCTTCTGCAGAGAACTTCCACAGGAAGATGAGAAACTACACGTGTGCTCAGCACTGTAAACCACTAACCCCCGTCCCATAAAATGATTTGTAAGAGAGGGTTGGGGGGGGGGGAGAAAGGAGGTTGCCAATAAAGAAAAAAAAAACAATAAGCCAATGACATAGTTCATTGATAAATAAATTCTCCCTCACAGTAAAGGAGGGAGGCACTGGTTTTTAGTCCATGAGATTCGCAGAGATCCAAACGGTCCAGTTAACACACTGCACCGGCCAGGCATAAGAAAGCACGCCCTCCCCCTCCGGTACTTGGTGGGAGAAAGCTTTGTGGGTGGCAACCAGACAGCAGCCAGCAGAAGTGGGAACGCATCCACTTCCTGGTCCAGGAATTCCTCTTCTGGGATCTTACCCTACAAACAAGCTCAGATTCTACACAACACTGTCAAGGCAGCTTGTCGCTGTAGCTCTGGGCATGACAGCAAGAGACGAAAAACCAAAATGGCCACCAAGAAAAGGTCAGTTAGTGGCTGGGGAAGCGGTTCGGTGGGTAGAGTACATTCCTTGTGCGTGAGCCCCTGAGTTCGATCCTCAGCACCACACATGACAAAGCTTTGCCACGGTTTCTTTCACGAATCTCTAAAAAGCGGGGAGGGGGAGAGAGAAGGGGAGGGGAGGAGAGAAAGCGCATGCTTGTTAAGTAAGTCAATCATAACATATATTCTCATGGGGAGCACTGAACAGATATTAGAACGTGGAAGATTTTCACTTACAGATAATGAGTTGACTCCAGAATTTGGTTCTCTTTCGCTTTCATTTTTCATTTATTTATTTGAAGAGTTTTAGCATTTTTTTTAATGCAGTGTCAGAGAATGAACCCAGCACCTTGCTTATATGTTATGCAACCTGGAACAGCCTCCTCAAGGCAGTATTTTCACTTTTTTAGTCAGGGGGGGGGCGGGGAGAGGCACTGCACCCATGCTCCACTACCTAGGGAGCTCCCCTACGTAAGGCCAATGACATTCCCATGTGCTGCTGGGGCTCAGGAAGGTGTGTGCTCTACTGGGCAAGCTGTCTCTCAGGAAGGTGTGTGCTCTACTGGGCAAGCTGTCTCTCAGGAAGGTGTGCTCTACTGGGCAAGCTGTCTCTCAGGAAGGCGTGTGCTCTACTGGGCAAGCTGTCTCTCAGGAAGGTGTGTGCTCTACTGGGCAAGCTGTCTCTCAGGAAGGTGTGTGCTCTACTGGGCAAGCTGTCTCTCAGGAAGGCGTGTGCTCTACTGGGCAAGCTGTCTCTCAGGAAGGTGTGTGCTCTACTGGGCAAGCTGTCTCTCAGGAAGGTGTGTGCTCTACTGGGCAAGCTGTCTCTGGGCCCCAAGGTTGTTTTGCATTTGGTTTATGTGTCCATTTTTGCCTGCCAGGAATTTGCTCCTTTGTGACTCTGCCATTCCCAATAAACTCCTTCTCCTCCTCTTTAAATTTTAAACAGAGAAGGGGTAGGAGGGAGAGAGGAAGAGACAGAGGGAGAGATAAAGAAAGAGAAGCAGAAGAGAGACAGCACAGCAGCAGAAGCTTCCACAATGGTGCTGGGGGCTTGACCCCATGTCCTCCAGTGCGGCAAAATGTACACTCTACCAACTGAGATCTGCCAGCCCTGTCTGCTTTCTAAAGCTAGACTTGGAATTATGACTGGCTTAGGTTTTGTTTTCTTAGTTTTTTTAAATATTTATTTATTCCCTTTTGTTGTCCTTGTTGTTCATCGTTATTATTATTGTTGTATTGCTATTGTTGTTAGCTAGGACAGAGAGAAATGGAGAGAGGAGGGGAAGACAGAGAGGGAAGAGAAAGAGACACCTGCAGACCTGCTTCACCGCCTGTGAAGCGACTCCCCTGCAGGTGGGGAGCCAGGGGCTCGAACCGGGATCCTTACGCCGGTCCTTGCGCTTTGTGTCACATGCGCTTAACCTGCTGCCCTACCGCCCAACTCCCATTTTGCTTGGTTTTGTTTGTTTGTTTGTTTGTTTTTAGATTCATTTTGCTATTTTATGCAATAGGAAAGATGAGAGGACAGTTCCATCACACACGCAAACTGCTGTTCTTTGATCGCTGAATCACCTTCCTGCCTGGTTTTTTTGCTTTTAAGGGGAAAATACAAGCACACTCACAGAGTGAGTATACAGAGCATCGGTTAAATGCAGAGAAGACAGAATGCGAGAGTGCAACACTGGGCATCTTTATCCTTTGAACTGTACGCTACAGGAATGTTTTTTAAAGCGGATACAGGGTTTGTGAAATAGCGCACTTGGAGAGTGTGTTACTTTGCCATGTGTGAGACTCAGCTTCTGGCCACTCTCTACTGCATGGAAGGGAGTTTAGTGCCAAGGCCTTTCTTAAAAAAGGGGTGGGGGGGTCTGGGGAGATAGCATAATGGTTCTGTAAGGCTTTCATGTCTGAGGCTCTGAGGTCCCAGGTTCAATCCCTGGCACCACCATAAACCAGAGCTGAACACTGCTCCAGTGTTTCTCTCTCTAAATAAAGAAAGAAAGAAATAGCAAAAAGGGGAGAATAAATAAATAAATAGCAGGGATAAAAAAAAAAAAACAGACCATAGAAACAAAAAATGAAGCTTAGCCAAGTGTCAGAAGAAGGGTTAGCCGTTGTGTTGGATTAGTCACGGGCAGAACTATGTAGAAAGTGGGGTAACACCAGACTGTCCACCCCCACAGCCCCAGACTGGTTTTATGTTCTCTTCCCCACTCCCAACTGACAGGGCGGTGAGAACCAAGCATCAAACCATCTTAGAGTTAGCTGCAGGGACGGCAGAGTGGACGGGCCCTTGGAGACAACAAGCCTATCCCGACTTCTGCATGAGGAAATGGAGATGGCGAGGGGGCTCCACCACACCCACAGCGACCCTGTCCTGCCCAGCGGGGCTCAGCTGCTCCTTCTCCCGCACGCCCCTGTCTCCACCCCAGAGCACATCAACCACCGGACAAAGAGGTGATGTGGAGGCCACAAGACAGCTCACCTGGGCAGTGCACTGCTTTGCCATGGGTGTGGCCCAGGTTCGAGCCCTGTCCCTATGGCACTGGAGGAAGTTTCAGTGCTGTGGAGTCTCTTTTCCTCTCTCTCTCTCTCTCTCTCTCTCTCTCTCTCCCTCTCCCTCTCCTTCCCTCTACCTCCCTCACCCTTACCCTCCATCTCTCCCTCTCCTTATGTCTCTCTCTATCTATCTAAAAGTCAGTCCAGAGAAGTGAAGGTCCAAAGATGAAATAACTAAATACATTAATAAATAGCCTGCGAACTCTAGGCATAATTCTGCTTTTGGATGAGCAGCAATATGCCACCCCACATCTGGCCAGAAGCAGGGCTTAATCACAGATGGAGCCCCCACCCCACCCCTAACAGAAAGCTGTTCTGTGTAAACTGGGCCAGGACAAGCTGGGGAGGGCCAGCAATGGTTCCAAATGTCCCCAAGGCTATGCTTGCTCAAGTCCAGGCAAGGGGACATTTGTTTATTTAGTGAAACAACAGGGAGCAGAGTCCAGATTCTGCTGTGGTCAGCTACCTGTCACTCTGCATGTGTCCGCTCTCCAAAGCTGGCCTCCAGCCTCTTCCTCGTTCCTGTCATGTACTGTCCCTTAAGAACCCACCTAGTGGGTTGGGAGACAGTATAGTGGTTCTGCAAAAAACTTTCATGCCTGTGGCTCTGAGGTTCCAGGGTCAATCCCCAGCACCACCATAAGCCAGATCTGAGCAGTACTCTGGTCTCTCTTTCTCTCTGTCCCTTAATCTCTAAATAAATAAATAAATGAATAAGCATTTTTTAAATATTTATCAATTTATTTCCTATTGTCACCCTTGTTGTTTTATTGTTGTAGCTATTATTGTTGTTGTTATTGATGTCATTGTCATTAGATAGGACAGAGAGAAATGGAGAGAGGAGGGGAAGACAGAGGTGGGGAGAGAAAGACAGACACCTGCGGACCTGCTTCACCGCCTGTGAAGCGACTCCCCTGCAGGTGGGGAGCCAGGGGCTCGAACCGGGATCCTTAAGCCAGTCCTTGAGCTTTGCGCCACATGTGCTTAACCCACTGCACTACCGCCCGGCCCGACTCCCTTGAATAAGCATTTTAAAAAATAAAACCTACCCAGACCCTCTCTACCAACTCCAGTTTGTTTGTTTGTTTTTCACATGTCTAATGCTGATGCTAAGAACACCACTGAAAACCTCTTTTAAACAGAAAGCTGAAGGGGAAAGGTTATCTGACTCCACTGCGAGGTACAGTTAGCAAGTGTCACATCACTTCTCACAGCTGAAGATGCACCTAGGGGCCGGGCAGTGGAACATGAAGTAGAGCACACACAGTACCATGAGACAGCACCCACCTCCCAACCACGCTGCTGGTCTGCAGCGGGGAAGCTTCACGGGCAGTGAAGCAGTGCTCAGGGTGCGTCTCATTCTCTTTCTCTATCTCCCCCCTCTTCCTTCTCAATGTCTCTCTATCCTATGTAAAAGGGAGAGAGAGAGAGAGAGAGAGAGGGCTAGAGGGAGGGAGAGAGAAAGAGGAAAGACAGAAGGAAGGAATGAAGGGAGGAAGGGAGGGAGGGAGAAAAAAAAACTGCCAAAAACAGTGGTTTTGTGCAGACAATATGCCCCCAAAAGAACACTGGTGGTAATCAAAAAATTAATTTAATTTAATTAAAAATAAAAATAAAAAATAAAGAAACCACTGTCTGTTTTTGCATCGTAACAAGAGTGTTGTGCTGAGCGTGGTTTCACTTCTGCCCAATGACCCTTCAAGTCCCCTAACCTAACCGGAGACTCAGCAATTCTGGGATCAGTGGTGACAGATGAGAAGGACGGTGGTATCGGACACCGGGCTGTGTACCCTCTCCAGAGCCTTCCCTCAAACTTCCACTTCAAAGGAAATTTCCATCTATCCAAGTAAAGATGATCCCCCTTTGCACCTGCTCTGAAGCCTCAAGTGCAGGAACAGAAAATCCAGAGAGGTCACGAAGTCTGGGCACAAAAGGCGTGCTCTAAGTGTAAAATACAGACCACGTTTCAAAAACCTAATATAAAAACTGGCTGTGGGGAGTCGGGCGGTAGTGCAGCGGGTTAAGCGCACATGGCACAAAGCACAAGGCCCCGTGTAAGGATCCCAGTTCAAGCCCCCGGCTCCCCAACTGCAGGGGAGTTACCTCACAGGCGGTGAAGCAGGTCTGCAGGTGTCTCTCTGTCTCTCTTCCTCTCTATCTCCCCCTTCTCTCTTAATTTCTCTCTCTCTATCCAATAACAACAAAAAAAAACTGGCTGTAAAATTCTCATTAATGTAAGATCACAATGATTGCGTCTTGGCCTGCAGTTAAACCAACTGGATGACTCACATTTACCTCACCTCTCTCTGCTGGAAATTTAAAATCACACTCAAGGGGCCAGGTGAAGGTTCAGTCAGTAGAGTATACCCGTGACCATGTGTGAGCACCTAGGTTCAAGCCTCCCTCCAACCACTCCCGGTCCCCAACTGCAGAAGTGGGAGCTTCATAAGCAGCGGAGCAGTGCTGCAGGCATCTCTTCTCTCTTTCTCTCCCCCTGACTCTCACCCTCTAACAAAAAGAAAGGGGGGTAATAAAAGGCCGCTGGGAGCAGTGGAGTCTTGCAGGCACCAAGTCCCTGTGATAATCCTGGGGATTAAAAAAAGAAAGAAAGAAAAGGGGAGTCGGGCGGTAACGCAGCAGGTTAAGCGCACGTGGTGCGAAGCGCAAGGACTGGCAGAAGGATCAAGGTTTGAGCCCCCGGCTCCCCACCTGCAGGGGAGTCGCTTCACAGGTGGTGAAGCAGGTCTGCAAGTGTCTGTCTTTCTCTCCCTCTCTCTGTCTTCCTTTCCTCTCTCCATTTCTCTCTGTCCTATCCAGCAACAAAAACAACATCAATAATAACTACAACAATAAAACAACAAGGGCAACAAAAAAGGAATCGTTTTTTTAAATTTTTTTTAAAAGAAAGAAGAGAAATTATATTCCTGGCTCACCTCATATTTCTACTGGATGACACCATTCTGAACAGATTCGAGGTCAGCACACTTTCCTGTAAAAAAGGGCCAGCTAGAAATATATTAGGGTTTTAGGTCACTTAGGTGTCCAGTGTAACTACTCCAGGTTGCTGGGGTCGCCAGAGGGCGGACATCGGCAGCACATCAGAGGACAGGCATGGCCATGGGCCAGTACAACTGCCTTTACATAAACAGGCGACCGAGCCAGACTCTGAACTCTCCAGGTAGGGTGAGTGCCTTGTCAGGTTCAAGTCTCTATGGCACTAGAGGACGTCTGGTGCTGTGGTATCTCTCCCTTTCTGTGTCTCTCTACTTAAATGAACAAGTGTCCCAAAGCAGTGAATTAATTCACGAATGCACGAGAGGCCCCAGATCCGCAGAAACCAGACAAAGTAGGTGACTGCTACTGTTTTTGGTACAGTCATTTTGGAAAACAGTATGGAGTTTCTTCAAGAAGCTAATGAAGGCTACAAAGATAACATTAATGGTTACGCAAACATTCATGCCTGAGGTTCTGATCTCATAGGGTCAATCCCCAGCATCACTATAAAGCCAGAGCTGAGCAGTGCTCTGGGAAGAGAAAAATAAAATTAAAAAGACACATGCAATTGAGCAATCTCACTTTTGGGTAGCTTTCTGAAGAATACAAAAATGTTCACAGCTAAAGTTACACCTACCCTTATTATTTATTACCACAGTGCCACTTACAATAGCTAAACTATGGCAGTCAGCAAAGTGCCTAACGCTGTGTGTTTGGATAAAGAAGACACTACACATTTCTACCAAAGAATACTCTCCAGCTATAAAAAGATGAAATAGCCTCATCCTCAGTAAAATGGAAGGCACTCAGGGAGCCTGTGCGAAGCGAAAGGAGTCAGACGGAAAAAGACAAGCGCTGGACGATTTCACCCATGTGTGCGATCTAAGAACAGAGAATTGACAGACAGGCAAAAGGGAGACAAAGAGACAGACGAATAGACACCACTCACAGAGGTAAAGACAAACCAGGGAGAGACAAACTGGAAAAAGGGGGTGAAAAAAAAGTGTGGGGGGGTTTAAAAAAAAACTCAGGCTATTAGGCTGGGAGATAGCACAATGGTTATACAAGAAAGATTTTCATGCCTGAGGCAGTAAAGGTGTTAGGTTCAATCCCAAGGGCCACCATAAACCAGAGCTGAGCAGTGCTCTGGTGGAAAAAAAAAAACAAAAACACCTCACAGTGACTATAATAAGGCAGGTGGTAAGCTGAACTATGGACTATGGGACCATAATTGACCAAATGCTGGGTTTCTTTTCTTTTTCCTTTTTTTTTTTTTTTCTTTTGCTTCCAGAGGTATCGCTAGGGCTTGGTGCTGACATTTCGGAGCCACTGTTCTTGGTGGTAATTTTTTCCATTTTTATCTGACAGGACAGATAGAAATTGAGAGGGAAGGGGGAGATAGAGAAAGAGACAAAAAGAAAGATAAGACACCTGCAGACCTGCTTCACCGCCTGTGAAGCAAGCCCCTCCCTGCAGGTGAAGAACCTGGTCCTTGTGCTTCGAACTACCTGTGCTTGACCTGGTGCGCCACTGCACGCCCCTCCCCCACCTCTTTTTTTTTTTTAAATCAAGTCTTTATTCTGTATAGAATTTCAAAGAATACAAAGTGATAGAAGACAAGCTTTGTTATGGGATTATCCTATAGGAAAATGGAGATGAATCACCCAATTGGCACATTTCCTATAGGTGTTGTCAGTGGGGCCTGATTTGTTCTTGACTTAACTGTCCCTGGCAATGGTGCCGACATCTTGCTACTGTTGCTTTCCCTAATAAAATTCTAACTCCCTAACTAGGGAGAGAAGCTGGCACCCAATTAAGCAGCGAGGTATCATTTCATGAACTGAGCTGGGATATCTGAGAAGCAGGAGTGAAAGTTTGAGTAAACACACAGGTGGGACCGTGTAGCTAAGAAGACCCCAGAAACACCACTGTCCAGAGCACAGTGCAAATCTACCAGGAAGGTTGGAGAAGTGTCCGGTACTCTGGGCCCTTACACAATGCAGGAAGTTTGCTCCTTGCAGGATGGACTCAACCCAACAGCCAGCTGCTTCATCATGAGCCCTGGCCACCTCTGTTATGTACAAAACCAACACCGCTTAGCTACACATCACACTCTAAATATTGATTAAGCTGAAGCTGATTTCCTGGCTCAAGTCATGTATGTTGTTATGAGCAGTTTCCTGCCAGGAAAAAATAAAGCAATTAACTTGAAGAGTTTCAGCTACAGGCATGACACGTGTCTAACCTTCCTAGGTATTTTCACATGCCAAGTTGCGTTAACAGAAGCTAAAAATTACCCAAACGTCGCCTTCATTTAGAAAATTTGAGGTCAGGGTCCACGTCTTATTCATTGTGATGTCTCCAGTTTCTAAAATTGAGCCTGAATACAGCAGGTACCTGGCAAGGGTTTTCTCACTAAAATAAAGTACCAGGAGTGAGCCCTTCTGTCAGGTGCAGTGGTAGTTGTCCACAATCCTCAAGGAACATCAGGGAGACAAGACTTGCTCCAGGGGGCTGGGTGGTGGCACACCCAGCTAAGCACACATAGTACTAAGCGCAAGGACCCATACAGGATCCCGGTTCAGAGCCCTGGCTCCCCAGCTACAAGGGGATGCTTCACAAGTAGTGAAGCAGGTCTGAAGGTGTCTTTCTCTCTCTCTCTCTTTCCCTCTCGCTCTCAAAAAAAAGACTTGCTCCAAACAAGGGTCCCCATCACTCTTTCCTGACACTCACACATTCTTTTTCTTTTTTTGGGGGGGGAGGGACGCCATATCTCTACTTCCCATTCAATGTCATTAGACTCCTTTTTCCCCCCCCTTTTCTTTCTTTCTTTCTTTTTATTTTTCATATCTATTTTCCCTTGAGTTGCCCTTGTTGTTTTTCATTGTTGTAGTTATTACTGTTGTTGTTGATGTTGTCGCTGTTAGGACAGAGAGAAATGGATAGAGGAAGGGAAGACAGAGGGGGAGAGAAAGATAGACACCTGCAGACCTGCTTCACTACTTGTGAAGCGACGCCCCTGCCGGTGGGGAGCTGGGGGCTCTAACCGGGATCCTTACGCCGGTCCTTGCTTTTTGTGCCATGTGTGCTTAACCAACTACCACCCGACTTCCTTTTTTTTTTTTAAAGATTTTATATACTTATTATTGAGAAAGGTAGAAGAGAAAGAGAACCAGAGCATCACTCTGATACATGTGCTGCTGGGGATCAAACTTGGGACCTCAGGCTAGACAGTCCAACACTTTATCCATTGCACCACCTCCCAGACTGCTCACTAACCTCATTCCAAAGAGTCCTTGTCCTTTGGCATTTTGCAGGAAGTCAACAG
The DNA here is from genome assembly GCF_950295315.1 of Erinaceus europaeus. Taxonomy (NCBI): domain Eukaryota; kingdom Metazoa; phylum Chordata; class Mammalia; order Eulipotyphla; family Erinaceidae; genus Erinaceus; species Erinaceus europaeus. Next base: position 166,755,432 of record NC_080164.1, on the reverse strand, counting down.
ACCTGGGTAACTATGAGGTCAGGGAGAGTGGCACACCTTCCCCATAAGGGGGAAATGTATCCCAGAGTCCTTCCTGACAATGATGCTCCATTCTAGAACTTTCTACCGTCCTGTACCAAAAAGACATCGTGAATATTAAAACTGCCCCAGCCCCCCACTGCACTCATGTTCATCTGGTGATTTTCATCCATGCTAATGTGATCAAGAAGAAGAAAAAAACAAAACAAAACAAAATCCTGAGAAATATTATGCATGTACAAACTATTGTATTTATTGCTGAATGTAAAACATTAATTCTCCAATAAAGAAATTTAAAAAACAAAACAGACTGCAGGAGCATCAAGTATTTATGTATTTATACTAGTCTTGGGGACAAAATGGCTTAAAAGCCAAGTCCAAATGCCCGGCAGCTGTAAGCGAAACATGTGGGGCGAAAGGGGCATTTCTGTGCTCTCAAATGATGCCATTTGCACAACCACAGAGATGGGCCACCTTGGATGTGGCCGAGCTCTGAGCACAATGGCTCAATGCCTGAGCTCTCAAACACCTGCTTTTGCCGGAAGTCAAGCCTGATCAAAGTCAAATCTGACAAGAATGCAAATCCTCACAAAACACAGATTTCCCATCTCTGTGTAATTGTGTATGGGGTGGCAAATGTTTCTAAGAAAGAAAGAAAGGGAGAGAGAGAAAGGAAGGAAGGAAGGAAGGAAGGAAGGAAGGAAGGAAGGAAGGGAGGGAGGGAGGGAGGGAGGAAGGAAGGAAGGGAGGAAAGAAGGAAGGGAGGGAGGGAGGGAGAGGAGGGAGAAAGAAAAAGAAAGCGCAGGGTCAGGTGATGTGTGGTCGCGATATATTCAATTCAGCCAGGGAATCAAGAAATAGACGAATTTATGTATCTTCAGAAGGGGGAAATCTATTCAGAGTGCCTGAAGTTCCTTTTAGGATGACTGCATCTGCTTCCTTGAAACAAAAATCAATGAGATGAAACTCTATTCAAATAACAAACAAAAAAAAACTTGGCTCTTTTCTCTGCACATCCACATGCTATGTAAGGAAGGCTCAGAGATCAGGGAAATCTTAAATCACCCATATCTCCAATGAGAAGTTCGTTTACACTTACACATATACCCTGGGTTTGTCTGATATGCAAACAATCATTGAACATGTCTCTCATCTGGTCCATTCCGCCCCATCAGTCATCTGAGAAGACCTTGGCTCATAAGGCCTTTTTTTTCTGCACACTCAAAGTTTCCATAGGTCAGAAAAAGGTAATTGTATTGGCCTAAAAGGCCTGCTTCCCCAAAATCTGCTGACTAGAGAAAATCAAGAGTTCTGTTTGTGTCAACAAAGCGTGCAATTAAGCAGAAGGGGCGACGATGTCACTGTGTCCTGCAGAACTCCGGCTGTGCCCTGGGAAATAATCCCACAAAAAGCCTTCCTACACCTGAGCGAGGACCAGAGGCTTCCCTCTCAGGAACCAGCAACACTCCTCGCGGGCTGGACCCACTCTGCCCTTTAATACTCAGTGACTCACTATTTCTTTCTCAGTCAACTCCTACCAGGGCAGCCAAGAGCTGGTTTGGTTTGATTTCCCTCAGCGTCAACTGGGTACCAGGCACTGCCATGGTTGTGGACACACCTGCATCTCACTCATTTGTTTTTCTTTATAACTTACTTATTTTCAATAGAGACAGAGAGAAATTGAGAGGGGAGTGGGGGAGAGAGACACTTGCAGTACTGCTTCACCACTCATGAAGCTTCCCCCCACACAGGTGGGAACCAGCTCTCAAACTTTGGTCCCTATATACCTATATACTACAGGTGAATAAATGCTCCAGGCTCACCTCACCTCCTTTCACTTCTTTTCTTTTTTTTTTTCTTTTTCTTTTTTTTTTTAAACGAGGACACTATTCAGCTCTGGTGTATGGTGGTACAGGAACTAGAACCTGGGACTCTGGAGTAGAGCCTCAGGCATGAAAGTCTTTTGTGCAAAACCACTATACTACCTCCCCAGCCCCTCACTTCCACTCTTACACTCTCACACACAACTTCACAGAACCTCTCCTTGCTTCCAAGCCTCATCCTCACAGCACTGTGGTGGGAGGCCATGCACGCCAGTGTCACAGCTTAGGACACGGGATGGGTTCAGAGAGGTTTGAAGAACTTGCCCAAAGTCAAGCAGCTACTGCCAAAAAACAGGACCAACAAAAGTCAAACCCAAATTGACCGACCAGAAAATTCCATCAAGTAAGTGTCTCGTGTCTGGGGAGGGAGACGGAATCTTTTTCCCACACACACATCACACAGAGCCAACCCACAACTCCATTAAGCTCTCCCTTGGGTGAGGAGGATGAGAGATCAGTAAGAATCCCCATAGCAGGGGCGCCTTGGTAATCACTCCATGGCTGCTGGAGACATGTGACCCCTGTTCTTTTCTCAGGAGAATGAGACGAGCCAACAGAATGGGTCCACTGGAAGTTATATACCGTCACCATGAGTCTAGCCATCTGTCTGCCAACTATCTGGTCCTGTCTTTCTTTCTTTTTCTTTTCTTATTATTGTCACCAGGATTAATGCTGGAGCTTGGTGCCTGCATCCAATGCTACTGGTGGCCATTTCCACACAAAACCTATCCCGCCCCGCCTCTTTTTTCTTTATTTGATAGGACAGAGAAATTTTAAAGGGGAGATAGAGAAGGAGAGGGACAGAGACACCTGCAGTACTTGCTTCACCACTCATGAAGTGTCCCTCCTGAAGGTGGGGAGCAGGGGCCCTGCGCATGGTATTACATATGCTTAACCAAGTGCACCATCACCCAGCCTCCTGGTTCTGCTGTTTCTTCCCTTCGACCTTTCCTCCAGCCTCCTTTCAGCCAAGGCATAATCCCAACACAGTCACTAAGAAGAACAGAAAGGAGACAAGAGGTCAGTATCACCCTGCCTGGGAAGTTCTCGAGAGCTCTCTCCTGGATGAATGTGGTAGCTGTGTGTGACTGAAGTTGCTCTGTTTCAGATATCCAAAAATCACTCTCACACAGGCTGCGTGCCTGAGTCTCTACACCTTGTCTTGAGGGATAAAGACAGTCATGTCCTCCCAGGTGTGTGCTACACACAGTGTGTGCATACATTCTCTTAATTCTCGGTCTTACACTGTAAAGAACATAACTGGGTGGGGGAGGCAGTGGCGCAACAAGTAGAGTGCACATGTTACAGTACACCAGGACCCAGGGGTGGGGGGAAGCTTCACAAGTGGTGAAGCCATGCTGCAGATGTCTCTTATTTTTTTCTTTTTTCTCTCTTTCTACCTCTCCCTTCCCTCTCAATTCCACTGTCTCTATCCAATAAAGGGAGGTGTTTTTTTTTTCAAAAAAAAAAAAAACACACAGAAAAGTTTAAGATACACGGATCACTTATTTCAGTGTACAACCAAAGTTAAATGCATGTCTAACCAGCACCCACGTTCACGCTGAAGAGTCTTGCTCTGCCACTGCCATCCATACAGGCCACCGGGAGATGTAACCCCTTGTGAAGCAAAACAACTGCATATTCCCGGCCAGAGTAGCGCCTGGACACAGCTGCCTCCCACAAATGCTATTGTCAAAGATGGGGCTGGAACACACGGGGGCTGTCCTAGGCTACTCTGCAGGAATAGCAGCGTTAAGATGGAAGGAAAGGATGCTGGGGCAGAGCAAGAACGGCACCAACTGACCCTGTGACCTCAGCAGGAGCGACTCCTGGCACCTTTTGCTGTAGCACTCCTTGCCCTGCTCTGGGGAGGCTGTGTCTCTCTCTTGACCTCTGACGACCTCTGAATTTTCTGGCAGCTGCTGGGACCAGGGATCATCTTTTCAGAAATCTGCTTTGGCATCGTTCCGTGACTTATCCTTCAGGCCTTGTCGCAATTATTCATGCTTTGGCAGTATCCTAGCTACAGCCACCACCCTGTGCTGGGGCTGCCACTGAAGGTGACTCTGTCCCAGAGGACTGAGAAGGAAGCTTCCAGGGCCCCCAGACTCTGGCTGCAGGAAGCAGTTCCCTGTGAGCGGAGGGGCTTCAAGGCACTCAACCAACCTACAGCCCTTGAGACCAAGCCAGGAGGCAGGGGTTGCATAAAGCAGGGTTGGCCTTTGAGCCTTGGACAGTTTGGGCAGGGGATGCATTCTAAGTGTGTGTGTGTGTGTGTGTGTGTGTGTGTGTGTGTGTGTATCCTCTCTCTCCCTCTTCCTCTCCCTCTCTCTCAGCCCTATACTTGGACACACAATCATACAAACTCCAGCACTCAACCCTACCAGCGTCTGACCCCCACCGGCCCAGATGATGCAGCCCTTTGACTCTCCAATCACAGAAGACACGTTTTCCTGGTTTTACTGCATTGAACTTTTCTTTCTTTTTTCTTTTCCTCGTCAACATCCTGCTTCTATTCTGTGGCCTATGCTTCCTGCTTTGTGTACTACAAGCGCCTTTAGACATGACCTCACATCCTGGCTAGTTGCACAGTAACAGCTAATCGCATAGCTCTGCTAATGGTCTGCATGCATCTATGCATGAGGGCAATGGGCTGTGCACGGCAGCATCAAGGAAGCAACATGCTACCTAGACCAAGAAAGGCGAGGAATGGGACCTCTGGAAGTCAATGGACTTGAGTCTCAGTCGTGGACTTCCTGCATGACACCCCCCCCACACACACACACACACACACACACATACAACCTACTTTATCTCTCTGAGCCTCCGTTTTCCCTTCGGAATGGGGGTCGGGGTCTCAGCAGTTCCTCCTCTGTCACCTGATCATCACTCAGAAGAATACTGGATAATGCCTGTAACTGACTCAGCACAACACACACTAGGATTAGCTTTTAAACTTGAGAATTATTGGCTAGCGTTCTTCTTCCCGTGTCTTCATACTCCTGAGCTCTTTCTAGTAATACTGCTAGTGTTCGCACCCCACCTGGCCCACCCCCCACCCCCAAGCATTCCTTCCCTGGTGAGCAGAAGGGACACAATTAGGCAACTTTTTTCTGCTGTCTGATGTTTTCCCGCTTCTTGTAGGTGTTTGCATTCCCTCAGTCTCCACATGCAACCTCCCTAAGGTTCAGGAGCCTTCCAGCAGGCACCTCTAGGATAAACACGCTCCAGTGTCACTTCTGCCTCCTGCGCTTCACAATCTAATTCTCCTTCTGTCATTTCCCTCCCCGGGAGACATTCCAGAGCCATTCTGATCCTGTGGGCCACGACAGTCCTCCTTCCTCCATGCTCTAGTTCCTTCCCACATGACCCTGGCTCCTGCCATCTTCTCTGCACCAGCCGTGCACCATGTCACTCTGCTGTGCCCATGGCCTCTTTTCACTCCATTACCAGTCTTCTAGAACATCCCGACTCATACAGAACTTTCTACTTATTTCTGCACCACCACCACCACCACCACCACCACATGGGCCTGTCACCTTTGCACTTGCTTCTGTGAGTTCTTCCAACTGTCCAGAAATGGCAGAGACCAGGCTCAGGATCCCTACATGGAGCTCAGCAGAGCACCTGTTCACCAATGTTTCACACGTTGCTCTACTCTGTCATTTCTGCCTCTGTGGGTCACCAGCGCCTGGTGGACGGGAATCATCTGTTTAAACTGAAGCCCTGTCATTTGTTGTGGCAGCTTTATTTATGAGCCTGTGTGCTGTGATCCTGTGGCATAAATATTCAATAATAATAACTCTAGAGTGAAAATGTGTGTGTGTGCGTGCGTGTGTGTGTGTGTGTGTGCGCGCGCGCGTGTGTGTGATTCACATTAACTGGCAACCTGCAGTGGAAATGCAAAGTAAATCCATGCACCCAGTCTGGTGCTGGCTAATTGTAAAATAAGAGGACTGATGAACTGCTCAACAGGTTACATGCAAAAGCAGAATTACAATTTGCTTTTTATTATTTTGTAAACACCCTCCTGCTTCAAGAAATAAAGCATCCAAGAAGGAAAGAGTATTAAAAGAAACTTGGGCCAGTGGGTGGCACATTTCTTTGGAATCGGATGCCAAGCCCTGCCAGAGGGCTTCCAGCTTCCAGGCAGGTTTTTTTTTTAATCTTTTTTTTTCCCCCTCTAAGCAGAAAGCCACCCCACTAATGCTAATGCCTCAAATGAAAAACGAATCCTGGACAATGACACTGCTCATTTTTTTTTATATAGCATTCTGTGAATTTCCTATGACATCAGTTTCATGATTCAGCATTTTCCATTTCATTTATTTACAGTAATATATGGCGAGAAAACTCAAGAGTTCTGCAGGATCCTGGAACAAAAGGTAGAGCTAGGCGCCAGGGGTGTCCCTTCTCCGTAAAAGGCTTGCTGGGAGAGTGGCGGGAGGAATTCAAAGCAGGAGGAAAAGCAAGCCAAGAGTGTGTGTGGGGTGGGGGGGGAGACACACTGAGGACCACTTTCCCACCTTGTTCCGCGAGTCTCAATTACTCTGGCGCGCTGAACGACCGGTCTCGGAAAATAGGTTACCGCCATGGAGTTGATGACTAAAGCAGACCGCCCAGAAGTGTGCGGACTGCACGCTGAGAGCCACCGGGCCAGCATACACCGGGAACCACAGCGTCTCGAGACGCAGCTAAAGTCCCCCGTGTGGCGGCGAGCGTGCTCCAAAGAACCAGCTTTCTTCCCGGCTCCCGCAACTTGGCCGGAGTGGCCACGGAGGAGTTGGGGCGCGCTCGGGAACGCGGGACTCGGCCGGCAGCGTCGGCGGACAGCGGCCCGACCCGAGAGAACAGGGTGGAAATCTGGCGAGCTGGGGCGAGCCTCATGGGAGGGGGGTATGGAGAGAGAGGGGGGGGAGAAAGAGAGAAGGAGAAAGAGAGAGAAAGGAGCGCGAAGTTGGGAGGGCGGGGAGCGGGGCGCAGACTGGGAGGGACGCCCGGGGCGCGGTGGAAGGGAGGGGGCTGGAGAGGCCAGCGCGGCCAGGCGGGGAGGGAGGGGACGCGGGGACCAGGGGGCTCCCAGGTGGACTAGGGGGTGTGTGGAGGGGGAGGCAAGCGAGGTCTCCCCGCAGACCCGAGCCGGTCTGTGCGGGAGAGGGATGGAGCCGAACGGGCGAGAGCGCAGCGCCGCAAGTCCGCCCCGCGCATTCCGGGGAGCCCGCTCCAGGTGCGGGGAGCGAAACTAGCGGCGCGTCCCCGGCCCCCCACCCGTGCGCCCCTGGGGGACCCCACCGGACCCCGCGCTCACCAGGTAGCAGAGGAGCAGCAGCGCGCCGGCTGGGCGCCCGCCGAGACCCGAAGGGGCTCCGACGCTCGGGGGGGCCATGGCTGCGGCCCGGGGGCCAAGCGCGGGCGGCGGGGGCTGCTGCTGCTGCTGCCGCCGGGGCCAGGCGAACCCCGCGCAGCGCCGCTGCATGGCCAGGCCACCCGGATCCGGGCCGGAACAGGTCACCTGGTGCGAGGAGCGGCCCCCGCCCGAGGCGCCACCTTCCCGCCCGCCCCCGGCCGGCCCGGCCGCCGCGCGGGGCCACCTGCCGCCCCGGACCTGCCGCCGCCGCCGCCGTTCCCTCCGCCCCCGCAGTCCCCGCCGCGCCGGCTCCTCCCAGCCTAGTCCCCTGCTCGTCCCCTCCCTCGCCGCCGCCGCCGCGGCTTCCCCGGGTCCCACCCCCCGCCCCCCAGCCCCCAGGCGGCCCGCGCCGGCCCCCCCCCCCGCCCCGGCCCGCCCCTTTCCCCTTTCTGCCCGGCCCTCCCGCCCCCGGCGAGCTTCCCCTGCGCCCACTTCCTCTCCTGCCCTGCGCCCACTCTCTCCGCGCGCTCCCTCCCTTTCTCTCAGACCCCCCCCACTTTCTCCCCCGCCCCCCGCGCCGCCGCCTTCCCGCCCGAGCAATGGGTTTTTGTTCGGTGTCTGGATTGGGGGGGTTGATGGGGCGTCATTCCCGCCGGGCGTGGGGTGCGGGTGCCCCCTGGAGTCGTGGCGCACGGCGCCCTGTCCTTCTGGCTGGATTTTGACCCCTGCCGACTCCACCTGTCCACCCTCTGGGGAGCGGCCGTCTCCCCACTACCCGCACATTGGGGGCGGGGGAGGGGAGGCGGGGGTGGCGCCCCACCCTGTGAACTGGTTGGCGGCACGTTCTGGATGTTTCCCCCGGGTTCGGTGCCTCCCCGCCGCTGTGCTCTTTGTTTGAGTTGTCCATGGTTGGGGCGCCCGGAGCGGGTGTGTGGTTTGCTTTGATCCCCAAGTCCCGACTTCCACTTGGGGCCAGAATGAATGAGACCAGTGCAGTTGTTGGACTCAAGCCCCCAGTGAAAGGGGCGAGGCTCTTGAAGTGCACAAACAGCTTTGAGAAAAAAGGGAAAAACCAGCCACATGTTTGTTAGGCCTCGGGGCTGGCTGCCCGCCCACCCCAGGCCAGGCCTAGGGGCGCGGCGGCGGGGAGGCGGGACCAGGCTCCTCCACCCGGCGCCCTGGAAGCCAGCTGGAACTCCCAACTCAGGCCACTGCCTGGGCCTGCGGTGGCTACGCGAAAGAAGTAGTTGACCCACCCTGGAAAGTTGGCACAAGCTTCCCTTGGGCACGGGTGGGTTAGTACAGATTGCCACTAGGAATAGATCGACCTTCTGGGCGGCCTCGGGCCTTTCCCTGTGAGGGGTAGCATCCTGGCTGGTCAAGTCCCAACAGATGCAGAGAGGGGGTGGTGGTGAGGTTGGAATACCCAGGGTTCATTAGACCAGTCTGGGAATCCCTTGTACCCAACTCTGCCCTCAGCCATCTGGGCACAAGCCTGGCCATGCTCAGCTATGCAGCTGAGTCAACTGTCTTTTTATTAGGTCACCAGAGAGCTATGGTCCTGGGTCAGGCTCTTGGCCACTCTGCAAGATAAGATAAGAAATCCTCCATGTCAGTGGTTCTCAAACTTCCAGCAGAGTGTGGAGCACTGGGATGGCATGCTAATACACACGTTCACTGCTGGACAGCCCCACCGGATGTGTTAAGATTCCAGGGGTCCTGGATGGGGCTTGAGAAGCTGCCTGTCTTTTTTTTTTTTTTTTTTTTTAATATTTATTTATTCCCTTTTGTTGCCCTTGTTGTTTTATTGTTGTAGTTATTATTGTTGTCGTTGTTGGATAGGACAGAGAGAAATGGAGAGAGGAGGGGAAGACAGAGAGAGAGGAGGAGAGAAAGACAGACACCTGCAGACCTGCTTCACCGCCTGTGAAGCGACTCGCCTGCAGGTGGGGAGCTGGGGTTCGAACCGGGATCCTTATGCCGGTCCCTTGTGCTTTGCGCCACCTGCGCTTAACCCGCTGCGCTACAGCCCGACTCCCAGAGAAGCTGCCTGTCTTTTAAATTCTTTTTCTGTATTTATTTTTCCTGAAACAGGCACCAGAGCACAGGCTCAGTTCTGGCATCCAGTAGTGTCAGGAATTGAACCTGGGGTCTCTGGGGCCTCAGACATGTTCCTCTGGGGTACAACCATTGGAGCTGTCTCCCCTGCAGGAGAACTGGCCTCCCTAACAAGCTCCCAGGTGCTGCTGCTGGTTCAGAGATCCCAATTCCAGAAGCGCCGGCTATTAAGAAAGGGTCACTTCTGCTCCTCTCTCATCCAGCAGCTGCCACGTGAAAGCATTTGAGGGCTGCTTTGCTTGACAGATGTCCCTGCCATCCCCGTCCCACTTCTGCACACCCAGAGCACTTAAAATTCTCCTCCTGTGTGATGTAGAAAACCATTTATCCCATTGCGTGTCCAAGGGGGATGAAAGATCTTGGGTTCTTTGTCCCAGATCCCATATATATTATATACTTTTTCTCTCTGGCTTGTTAAAGAAATAACCTGTACTTTTTAATGAACATGGAAGGAAAATTGCTAGTCAGCTCTGGAGAATGGAGCGTCATAATATTTCCAGGGTTTCCAATCTGCCTTCTAGGGTCGTTTTCTGGCATTCTTCTGCCTTTTTGCAGACAGCTCAGCCCGTCTTAGGTAAACGGAATGGTTCCCTCCAGTTGTGTGTAATCGAGATTCATGGAAAAGTCCTAAGAGTTGTCAAAGTTTGCATTTACCAAACTATAGTAGATGTGGAGTCACCCAGTGGGGACTGGGCTGTTTGTTCCCTGGTGTAGACATGCTCTCAACTACTCTTCCACCGTGGCTATTGCTGGGTTATGCATCACATATGCCTAAGGCCCCAGGAGCCCAGAGAGGGTCAGGGCCGTTTCTGGGGTGGGGAGGTGGGGGACCACAGGCTTACAGAAATCGAAAGCACAATTTAGTCCACCAAAAGAGACTGTTCTGTGGTTCTTTTCTGAAGAAGCTTGTGAGAGACAAGGTTGACTGATTCTTTCTGGATCAGAGAGGGGCAGAGAAAGAGAAGGTCAGGGTTTCTATTCACGGCAGAGTGTGACATTTTGATCCAGAAGATAGTATCAGCTATCTATCACTCAGCCTTCTTCTTTAGCCTTTTTGTGTCAGGAACTGGAAGGGTATAGTTAGACTGCAGATAGTTCCCTTTCCTGTCACCCTGCGTGGAAGGGCCTACAACTCCACCATCCCAGTTGATTGGTTTAAATTAAGTTTTAGTACTGTGTTAAAACGTGAACGTCCCTGGGACTTCTGACTGTCTTAGTATGAGTGGGTTGGTCACATCCTCTTAATGTGAGGAGAATGCCGCCCCCTCAATTGAAGGACAGAGGCAAGCTCTTGAATAGTGTTGGCTTTACCTGTCATTGCTTGAGAGATGTAGTCTAAGGGTCTGGGGACAAGGGGCCAGAGAGAGAAGGCAAAAGAAGCATCACTCAGTTAGCTTTGCCTCACAGAATGGCATCCTGGGCTTCTAGTCTCCACCTCAGAAATAGCTCAAGATGAGTAAAATCTCAGGGGCCAATGCTATTCACCTACAAAACAAGTAGAAGCAACCCCAAAATGCCCATACTTATCAGCATGATTTTAGTAAGAGACAGGGCTTGGGAGTCGGGCAGTAGCGCAGCGGGTTAAGCGCACGTGGCGCAAAGCATAAGGACCGGCATAAGGATCCCGGTTCGAGCCCTTGGCTCCCCACCTGCAGGGGGTTCACTTCACAGGCGGTGAAGCAGGTCTGCAGGTGTCTATCTTTCTCTCCCCAGTCTGTCTCTCCCTCCTTTCTCCATTTCTCTGTTCTATGCAACAGCAATGACGTCAATAACAACAACAATAATAACTACAACAATTACAGCAACAATAAAACAACAAGGGCAACAAAAGGGAATAAATAAATAAATATTTTTTTTAAAAGACAGGGCTTAAAAAAAAACCAACCAGGAAAGAGATTAGTGAGGGTGTAACATAAAAGGCTGTCCTTTAAATTGAATATGATTTGCTCGTAAAAAACTCCCAGTTTGTTTCCCTTTGCTATGAACCTTAGAAAAGTGCCTTTGGTCTGGCACTGTCCAAATCAGTCAGTACTTGGAGCTCACGTTTCTAGGGACTAAGGATGTCCAGGTTAAAGAGATGGTCCCTTGCAGGGACAACCAATTCCTGAGTTGAGGGAGAGGCCTACTCACTCACTGCCCCTGTCACATAGGCTGTTAGGACTTAGGCAAATGCCACCAACTCTAAGGAGTCTTCTCTCATGACCTCAGGTCACAACTCATTAGGTCCTTTCTCTGCCTCTACTTCTGGTCTGTAGACCCAGGTGCAATTGGTTAAATCTGCTTTATATGGTCGACCAGTTGTCCAGAAGTACAGAGTACAGCGTCAGCTCCTTAAAATGGGGGTTGCTTCTTTTCTTTTTTGTTTTCTCTTCTTTTCTCTTTTGACACAGTGCTGGGAAACAAACCCAGGACTTGGCACTTGTACAACCTTGTTCCCACCCCATCTTTTTATCCTTTATGTTAGAGAGACACAGACAGAGAGATCAAGGCTCTGCTTCCCCATTCACAGAGCTCCACCTGGTTTTCTTCCTTGGTGTTCTTCTGTGGTGCTGGGGACCCAAGCCCTGGCCTAGTGTATGAAAGGCATGTGATTGGGGGCTGGGTGGTGGCACTTGACGCTGAGCACACACATTACCATGTGCAAGGACCTGGGTTCAACCCTCTGTTCCCGGCCTGCAGGGGGGGAAGCTTCACAAATGGTGAAGTAGTGCTGCAGATATATCCTCTTCTCCACTCAATTGTTCTGTCCTATCATATTTTTAAAAAATGGCCATCAGTAGCAGTGGAATCAACATGCAGGCACAAAGTTCCAGCAATAACCCTGGTGATGAAGAAAGAAAGAAAGAAAGAAAGAAAGAAAGAAAGAAAGAAAGAAAGAAAGAAAGAGTCATGTGCTCTCCTGCCCAAGTCCCAAGGGCTGTGTATGTTTGCATATGTATGTATATGCACATAATTTATACATTAGTGACTTAAAAGTGCTTTATAAAATGATAAGAGTTTGGGCCAGGTGGTGGCATACCTGGTTGAGTGCACATGTTACAATGGGCAAGGACCGGAGTTCAAGCCCCCTGTCCCCACCTACAAGGTGAAAGATTGGTGAGTGATGAAGCGGTGCTACAGGTGTCTTTCTCTCCCTCTCTGTCTCCTCCTACCCTCACAATCTCTGGCTCTATCCAATAAATAAAGATAATAGAAAATAAAATAAATCTTTTTTTTAAGATGATAAGATTTGAGTGGTATAGTTGTACACTCACACATCGTGTATATAAGCCATTGCACCAGGGGCCAGGTGTTGATGCACCTAGTTAAGCACACACATTACAGTGCACAAGGACCCAGGTTCAAGCCCCTGGTCCACACCTGCAGAGGGAAAGCTTCATGAATAGTGAAGCAGATCTGCATGTGTCTCTCTCTCCCTGTCTACCTCCCCTTCCCTACTCTACTCAATTTCTCTATCCATAAATAAATAAAATGTATTTAAAAAAAAAAAAGCAATATACCCTCCACCAGAGTGCTGTGGAACCCTTCCCTCTCCAGACCGCTCATTAATCAAGCCTGCATATTTCCTCACACATATTCCTCAGTGTATTCACGAAATCCGACTGGACACATCATCTTCCTATTCCCTTTTTCCTGCCTGTCCTCCGGCCCCCATCTTTCTCCTTTCTCAACTTCCCGCTCCCTTTCCCTTTCTGATTCCTTGGGATCTGCATTCCCTATAGTGCACAGCTTCCCTCACTGCCAGTCTCCTTTGAAATGCTAGCTCTTTCTCCCCTCTCCCATGCCCTTCTCCCTTTCTGCAGTTTCAGATACTCTTAGTAGAGATGAATGAACCCTGGCATTTGCCTTTTGCACCCAAATAGAGAAGAAAAAAAAAAAAGACAAGAGAAGCTAGCTGTCAACAAGCATACTCCCTGTTCCCACCTGAAGACGACAGTCTTTTTTTTTTTTTTTGTCTTTGTACCTTCAAGAACTGCCTCCAGGACCCAGATAAATTCTGCACCCTTTTAAACATTTATTTTTTTTTTGCCTCCAGGGTTATTGCTGGGCCTCAGTGCCTGCACCATGAGTCCACTGCTCCTGGAGGCCATTTTCCCCCCTTTGCTGCTCTTGTTGTTGTAGCCTTGTTGTGGTTATTATTGTTGTTGTTGATGTCATTTGTTGTTGGATAGGACAGAGAGAAATGGAGAGAGGAGGGAAAGACAGAGAGGGGGAGAGAAAGATAGACACCTGCAGACCTGCTTCACTGCCTGTGAAGCGACTCCCCTGCAGGTGGGGAGCTGGGGGCTCGAACCAAGATCCTTAAGCCAGTCCTTGTGCTTTGTGCCACGTGCGCTTAACCCGCTGCTCTACCGCCCAACCCCCCCTTTTAAACATTTAACTCTTTTCATTTGACTCAAGGCTCTGCCCTTCCGAAGATCCTGTCTCTCTTCCACCTGGCTCACACCCACTTTTTCCTATTCTTTCCACTCTTGGAACATCCTAGGGATGCCAGCCAGCCTGTCCCCCTGGCTAATGGCCCTGCTAGTCTTGAGCTTCAGGCCTCTGAGTCTGCAGGCTGACTCCCAGGAACCACAGTGCCCCCCTCTGCGAAGCTGTGCTGAAGACAGTCTGAAGATTCTAAGGGCGAGCTGAGAACGTTTTTCCCACGGACAGGCTGGAGGTCTGGGAATCTCTGGGTCTGTCACCCCAGGATGCTCCGAATAAGCTATTTCTGGGCCTGTCAAATGCGACGCTGTTGCTCCCAGTTATTTTTGGCTCTTTGCCCTTCTAAAGAGGTGCATACTCAGCTCAATTCTCACCCACCCTGAGGCTGGGGTGGGGTAGCAACCAGCTTCCCTTAGTCTAGCCTCCTCCCATGCCAGGAGCACTTGTCCCTTTAAACAGTGGCTGTCACGGGCCCTGGGAAGGAGGCAAAGGTTGTGGATATAGCCCCAGGGAGCAGGGACCAGCAGGGAAACCCTTCTCTGGGGCCCCTGGACCTTGAATGAAAAGACATCCTCTCTCCAAAGGAGGACTGTATTCTGCTCTGCTGTGGGCACAGAAATGCCCATGTGTTAGGGCCTGGGAAAGGACCTTGCCACAGGGTGCAGACCATCAAGGGCACACATCTGTGGGTGGAGAGAGAACAGGTCAACATGATGAGAAGAATATATGTGAAGGAAGGAGAAGAGAAGGTAGGTGTCGGGGGATACTCTGTGGGCACATAGAGTGAGAGGAGAGAGACAAGGTACTGAGGGACCCAATGGCTGTGCAGGTAATTGAAAGAGAGAACGAGATTACATGTGAGATAGCTTGGGGAAATCAGTCCGCTTCCAAGTTCTGACTTTGTTGTACAAGTGCAGCCCAAATCAAGATGCTCAGACAGGCTTAACAACAACTTAGAGCTTCTAGTCTGCCGGGTAATATGCAATATCAAATGGAAAGGAATATCCAGAGGCACTGTACTTGGAGGACTGCCTCATAAGGTGCACAGAAAAATCCAGGAAAGCACAAAAGAGGGAAAGCTATTTGTCTCTATGGCTTTTCCTCTGAGATTCCCTTTTAAGGATCCTCTCCATGATTGCTCTGACTTACGATGGTGAGAGGAATTGAACTGGGGACTTCAGAGCCTCAGGCATTGGTACATCCATTATGCTATCTCCCCCGTTTCTTTTGCAGATGGGGAAACTGGGTCACTGGGCAGTGGCTGAGCACACATGCTACAGTGCGCAAGGATCCAGGTTCAAGCTCCTGGGCCCCTCCTGTCAGGGGAGATGGGGGGGCTTCAGGAGTGAAGCAGTGCTCTCTCTCCTCTATCTCCCTTTCTTCTCTCCATTTCTTTTCTTTACTTTTTTCTTACTTTTTTTCTTCTTTTTTTTTTTTTGCCTCCAGAGTTTTCTCTGGATCTCGGTCCCAACACTATAAAACCACTGCTCCTGATGGCCATGTTTTTTATTTTATTGAAATGAAAAGATTGAGAAAGGCTGGGGGAGATTGAGAGGGAGAGAGAAAGACAGACATCTGCATGCCTCTTTGCTATTTGTGAAGTGACTTCCCATGCAGGTGGGGTGCCCGGGGCTTGAACCAGGATCCTTGTGCTTCATCCTATGTGTGCTTAACCTGGTGCACACCGCCCACCCCATCCCAACAATTTCTTTTTTTTTTTTTATTTCTTTATTAGGGGATTAATGGTTTACAGTTGACAGTAAATACAATAGTTTGTACATGCATAACATTTCTTAGTTTTTCACATAACAATACAGCCCCCACTAGGTCCTCCTCTGCCATTATGTTCCAGGCCCTGAACCCTCCCCCACCCAGAGTCATCTTTTTTTTTTTTTTAGTTAGTTCTTTTTTTTTTTTCACATTTTTCCCTTTATTGAGGGATTAATGTTTTACATTTGACAGTAAATACAATTGTCTGTACATGCATAAAATTTCTCAGTTCTCCACATAACAATACAACCCCCACTAGGTCCTCGGCCATCATTTTTCAGGACCTGTATGAGAGTCTTGTACTTTGGTGCAGTGCACCCACTCCAGTCCAGGTTCTGCTTGGTGTTTTCCCTTCTGATCTTGTTTCTCAACTTCTGCCTGTGAGTGACATCATCCCATGTTCATCCTTCTGTTTCTGACTTAGCTCACTTAACATGATTCCTTCAAGCTCCATCCAAGATGAGGTGAAGAAGGTGAGCTCACCATTTTTAATAGCTGAATAGTATTCCATTGTGTATATGGTCCACAACTTCCTCAGCCACTCATCCCTCTCAATTTGTATCTGTCACTGTCCAAAAAAATAAAATAAAAACAGAAGAGAAAGGAAGGAAAGAGAGAACTGAGTCGTGTAAACTCTCCGCTCCACAGTTGGTGGGGGGGCAGTGCTCTCCCGAGCTCCTGCAGTTTTGCTCAAGTAGGTTGATATCACACCCCACCCACCAGGGAATGGGGTGACGGAGAAGCAGTGAGATGCTGTGTAGTCTGGGGGCCAGGGCTTCCTCCTGGTTTGGGGCCTTATATCTATCCCAGACTCCGCCATGTACTCTAACATGTGACCCAGATCAGCCCCTGTATCCCCATGCACTTCCTTTTTTAAAAAAAAAAGATATATTTTTGGGAGTCAGGCAGTAGCTCAGCTGGTTAAGCGCAGGTGATGCTAAGTGCAAGGATCAGCATAAGGATCCCGGTTCAAGCCCCCAGCTCCCCACCTGCAGGGGAGTCACTTCACAAGCGGTGAAGCAGGTCTGCAGGTGTCTGTCTTTTTCTCCCCCTCTCTGTCTTCCCTTCCTCTCTCCATTTCTCTCTGTCCTATACAACAATAATAACAACATCAATAATAACTACAACAATAAAACAACAAGGGCAACAAAAGGAAATAAATAAAGAAAATACATATATATTTAGTATTTTTATTTATTTACTATTGGATAGAGACAGAAATTGAGAGGGGAGGGAAGATAGAGAGAGGGAAAGAGACAGATACCTGTAGCACTGCTTCACCACTGGTGAAGGTTTCCCCCTGCAGGAGGGGACCAGGGTCCTTGAGCATCTTAATGTGTGTGCTTAACTAGGTGCACCTGCACTTCCTATGTCACTGGGGCAGGCCCCCACCCTCTTCTCAACTTCAATCTCTACAGCTGTGAGATCGGACCAAGACTCGGGTCTCTGTTCTCTGATCTCCCCCCCATCTCTGCAATGCTGGGAGGGCCAGGCAAGGCAGCCTGGGTCAGTGGGCGTGGCAAATGGACTGATCCTAGACAAGAAGGGCTATTAATCACACTCGTTTCCTCCCCAAAAAATTTTTCCAAAGAAAGACACACTCATTACATAGTCCTGAAAGTTAGAGTGAGGTTGGCAAGCGCCTGTGCCTGGCCTGACCCTGAGGCAGAGAAATTCGGAGCTAACTTCTCAAGAGAGAAGCAAGATTAACTTGTCAGTTGAAGAAAAATGCAGCTGCGACAATCTTTCCCTCCTCCCAGCGTAAACAGGGTTTAGACTCTGCTGCTTCTGCCCAAGAGTCTGCTGATAACCCAGACAAAGTATACTCTCTTTATACAGAAAAGACACAAACAGTCTTCAAGGCATTTCCCTTCTGCCCTTCAGTTCATTGTCTCAACAATCCCATGTAGGAGTACAGGGTTACTTCATGGGCAAAAAGTTATACTATAGGTAGAAATGTGTCCTCTTGAGATATTATATGTGGGATGTGTGGACAGGAAATAGCTTACCCAGCAGAGTGCACGACTCACTATGTGCTAAGACCAGGCTTCAAGCACAGGCATCACATGGGCGTACCACAGATGACACCAGGGGGAAGCTACAGGAATGGTGGAGTAGTGCTTTGGCATCTCATCTTCTCTCTCTCTCTCCCTCTCACTCTCTGTACCTGAAGTAAGCAGAATAAAAAAAAAAATTCTGCCCAGGAGCCATGGAATCATGTGCACACAAAGCACTGTCACCTCCAGATAAATAACTTTATTGACTGAAACCATTTTCAAGCTGTGATGGAACCCTGAGCCCAGGTTACCTATCTTCAGGACTTTGGAAATAGAGTCTTTGCAGCCACAATAGAGATGATGGGCCCAATGCAACAGGACTCCCAACCTTACAGAAAGTCAGAGTTTTGGTTAGGCTGGCTCAGAGGAGTGGCATCGTGAGGACTCGGGGGAAGTCTGCCACGTGAGTCAGAGGCAGGGATTGGACTTCTGCTGCGGCCAGTCATAGACAGCCTACAGCTGCCAGAGAGCTCAGATTATTTCTTATTATTATTTATAAAAAGGAAACATTAACAAAACCATAGGATAAGAGGGGTACAACTCCACACAGTTCCCACCACCAGAACTCCATATCCCATCCCCTCCCCTGATAGCTTTCCTATTCTTTAACCCTCTGGGAGTATGGACCCAAGGTCATTGTGGGATGCAGAAGGTGGAAGGTCTGGCTTCTGTAATTGCTTCCCTACCGAACATGGGTGTTGACAGGTCGATCCATACTCCCAGCCTGTCTCTCTCTTTCCCTAGTAGGGTGGGGCTCTGGGGAAGTGGAGCTCCAGGACAGGTTGTCCGTCCAGGGAAGTCTGGTTGGCATCCAGCTAGCATCTGGAACCTGGTAGCTGAAAAGAGAGTTAACATCAAACAAATTGTCCATCAATCATGAACTGGAATAGCGCAGATCAAGAGTTGGGGGGGGGGTCTCCATTTTGTAGATAGCTAGTAGGCATATTTTAGTTATATGCCAAAGGGCCTGTGGCTATACTAGTTGTTTTTTTTTTTTTTCCCTGAGCCTGAAATCTGATATACAGGTGGATCCAAGTTATTGTCTGGGGAGATGATGTTATGGCTGGAAAAGGATCAGAAAGCTGGATCAGGGAAGAGAGTAGCATCCTAATATGGGAAAGGGGTATAAATATTGTTGACTGTAAACCCCATCTATTTGATTTGGTCTGGGGCCCATATTCAACTTAGGAGCCTATGTGACCACTGCATCCCTCTAGATCTGAGGAGAGCTCAGATTCTTATCTAGTGGCTTTCAAAGGAGATGACCCTGCTGGCTTGTGATCTGAGAAATCTACCTCGCAGGGTTGTGAAACATTTCTGTTGTTTCAACCCTCACCCCACCCCCAAACTCATGGTATATTGTTCCACTTGTCTTACAGAATTGAAACAGAAAGGGTTGGGGGTATAGACTATCCGGTAAGGCTTGTGCCTTGCCATGCAAGAGTCACATGTTTCAAACCAGGTACCATACAGGAGTATCAGGACAGCACCAAGGGAAACTCCCATGCTATAGTATCTTTTCCTTTGTCTTTCTTTCTATTTCTCTGCCTCCAGGGTTATCACTGGGGTTCCACTGCTCCTGGTGGCCACCCCCCATTTTATTGGATAGGACAGAGAGAAATTGAGAGACGAAGGGGAGATAGAGAGGGAGAGAGAAAACTAGATACCTGCATACCTGCTTTGTCACTTGTGAAACATCCCTTGCAGGAGAGGATCCTAGTGCCAGTCCTTGTGCTTCCTACTATGTATGTTTTACTGGGTGAGCCAATGTCCAGCCCCCTGCCCCCACCATGAAAAACTCAAGGGAAGCTGAGAAGCTGTGAAGTCACTCAAGCATAAGGACTTTAAAAAAATTATTTATTTATTTTTTTGCCTCCAGGGTTATTTCTGGGCCTCAGTGCCTGCACCATGAATCCACTGCTTCTGGAGGCCATTTTCCCCCCTTTTGTTCCCCTTGTTGTTGTAGCCTTGTTGTGGTTATTATTGTTGTTGTTGATGTCGTTTGTTGTTGGATAGGACAGAGAGAATTTGAGAGAGGAGGGGAAGACGGGGGTGGGGGGAGAGAAAGAGAGAAAGACAGACACCTGCAGACCTGCTTCACCGCCTGTGAAGCAGCCCTCTGCAGGTGGGGAGCCGGGGGCTCGAACCGAGATCCTTACGCTGGACCTTGCGCTTTGCAAAACATGAAGTCTTGTTTCTGATACACATACAATTTTCCTCCTTATACTTTTGAATCTAATGCTATGGAGTGCCTACCATGTGCCAGGCTCTGAGCTCTGGGACTCAGTGGACCCAAGGCTAGTCACGGATCTTGCACTAGCTGATGACTGTCTGTGCTCTTCCGTGTGTCCTACACTCCCCCAGGTACCTGTCTGGTGTGTGACCCTTCGTGCTGAGAGCAAGTTGGGAATGACTCTGAAAATCTCCTGACCCACACGAGTGGCTTGGAGGGGAAGAGAGGATCAGATCTTGAAGAAAAAGGAAGCAGTTATGTACAAATATAGATAGTTGTAGAGATGATGGCTGGCCCATGTCTACAACCTTAGGGACCTGCGGTGGTTTGCAGTGTAGAGACTGAAGATTCAGAACTCTGGTGGTGGGAATGGTGTGCAACTATACCCCTGTTGATTTAATTTTGTAAATTGATATTAAATCACTAATAGAACAACAACAACAACAAAGAATAAGGAAGCTGCCAACAGAGAGAATGGGATAGGGAACTCTGATATTGGGAACTGTGTGGAATTATACCCCTGTTATCTTACAATCTAGTTAATCATCATTAGATTACTAGTAAAATGAAGAGAGAAAGAGTGGAAAAAAGAAAAAAGAAAGCAAGGAAGGAAGGAAGGAAGGAAGCATTCTGACCTGTCGCCTTGGGTCCCAGACAAGCCAGTTGGGGCCCAGAAAGGTCTGGCTCCCAGCAGACAGGGAGCATGCCTCTCAAGAACCATCAGCTCACTCTGCCTCTGATTAATTCACATTGTGAATAAATTCACCCAACAACAAATGTTTGTGGGATGAAAGCTAAATTATTAATGACCGGTAAAGGGAATGTGTCATACCTCCCAGAGGTTTCAGAATGTGGAGCAAAGCCTGCCCCCAGAGAAAGAAGCTTCTGATGCTGGAATGTGGGGCTAGGAGATGGGCATGGGCAAAGGGGGGTGGGCCCCGGGCACATCTTTTACTGACTTGCCTTGTCAGAAGCATAAAGCAATGTCTGTGTCTGCTCAGCGCAGGCCTGGCTCTTTGGAAGATTCTGGAAGTGGGCAGGAGAGGAGCTGGGGCGCCCCTGTCCTCTGAGAGGCCATGCAGGGCTGTGGCAGGGCGCTCCCGGAGGCAGAGGGAGCCTTGGCCTCATTATATGCATGTACCATGGCTGCTGTTTTAAACTCCAATAGCACTGAACAATTCAGAAATAGATCCATTATAGGTCTGCTTTAGCCCTAGGGTTTTCACACAGGTCACTCGAAAAAATCCAAGATTGCACAGTAATTCAAACTCTTAAGAGGGAGAGGGAGAAAAAAAAATCTTCCCCAGTTTTCTCTTCCTCCACTCCCCCCCTACACCCCTCCACAGCTGCCGCCACCCCTGCTCTCTCTCTTTCCGCCCTCCCTGGGAGTCCCTCTTTATTTCTGTAGTGCTTTGAAATGAATAGCTCTTGCATTGAACTTGAAATCTAATTTTTTCCCCTTCAGCTATTAATTGATAAGAGCAGATCATTTTGCTTCTCAAGCTCTGAAGTAAGATTACAGGGTAAATAAACTGGGTCAGGTTGAGCAGGATGGATGCGAACCCTCCCCTAATTCCTCTTAATCTTGGGGAAAGGAATCACGAGGATTTGGACATCAACATTCAGTAAATGATTATGCGACTCCCTCACACTCTGTCTCAATTAGCCCACTCTCTCTGCACAGAGAAGCCCACCAGCTCCAAACAGTGTGGTTTCTACTGTAATCTCCTGGCTTTGTCCTAGCCCAGGAGAGGAATCCAGGTAGGAGGAGGCGTTTGATTTGATTTCCATTCATTTTGAGGTTATCGGGGTTATCGCTTGTTCCGGATCAGGGGGAAAGGGGGTGAGTAAACAAGAGTTTCCTTCGCTCTGATAACCGATAACCATCTTGCTCAGTGTTTCCTGGGCCTGAGTCCTCATTTCCCCAATACATTAGCATCATTATCTCATTATTAATCTCACCCTGGAGTTCTGAAGAGTTTACGACTCCTGTGGAAGTTAATGAAGGCTTTTACGTATAGAGCTGGTGCTTCATCATTGTGATTGACATGGTGCCCACAATATGGTAGGCACCGATGGAGCTGACAGAAGGGAGAAGGAATTAAACAGAAGGAAATCAAGAAAAGGAAGGACAAGAAGGCACCAGAAAGTGGGGAGGGGAAAGAGGGGAGGGAAACCAAGCCTGGATTGTGGCTTCAAAACACCTCATTAGGAAAATAGGGCAGTCAGGGAAGAACTCACCAAATAATCTGCTTAAACCTGAATTAATTATTCATTTCTGTGTGTTTACGTGGCACACTTTCTTAAGGAAAATCCAACATACTTGGCAAGCATATTAAATAATTAATTCTCTCAGATCTGAGTGAAATGAAGAGGCGGCTAAAGGCAGAATGGGTTGGCGAGGTATAGCAGGTGACAATCCCCTATGAGAGGCCTTGTGGTAAAAGGTCTCTTCTGGGAGCTAGGTTTACTCTGGTGATCTGTGCTGGCACCTTCCTGGAATAAACATATTTGTTTATATAGATAAATGACTATAAAGAGCTACAAGAGACACAGAGAGACTGTCATACAAGTAGGCGTGAATTACTACTGCAATTAAATGTATTTTGAGGAAAGATGTTATTAGAACAAAAGCTTAACAAGGCACACTTCTTTTAAAATTAAGTTTTATTTTTATTTATTTGTTACTGGATAGAGACAGAGAGCAATTAAGCAAGAGATGAGAGAGAGAGACAGAGAGAGAGAGAGACACCTGCAGCCCTGCTTCACCACTTGGGAAGCTTTCTCCCTGCAGGTGGAGGCCAGGGGCTTGACCAGTCCTTGTGCACTGTGTGTGCTTAACCAGGTGTGCCATCACTTGGCCCCATAACTTTTATTTTTCATTATGATAAAGACAGAGAAAAATAAGGTGAGCAAGGGAGATGTAGAGACACCTGCAGCCTGTTCTATTGCTTGTAAAGTTTCCCTCCTGCAGGTAGGGACCAGAGGCTGGGTCCTTGAATGTGGCAACTTGTATGTTTGACCAGTTACACCACTGTCTGACCCCAAAACACATTTAGAAAAAATACTGCCTTCATGACAACCATAAAAATTGGGCATTTTTTTTTCCAAATCAAATCAAGAATATCAAATATGGCATTAAATAAAACAGAACTCTAAAGGCCAAACACCCAATGATGGATAATAACATTTACCAAATTGTATTTCAACATATTTGAACTCTTAAAGCTATATTTAATGTAATGTTGGTGGGACAGGATTGGAGAAAAAAAGAAAAGAAAGATAGCTCTTGAAGACAAATTGTTCAAACATCTTTCTGGAATGTCTAAAATGTACCTGCTAAATCAGTGGAGGGCAAAAAAATAAAAACTTAAAAGGATTAGAAACATATACACAACTTGAAGGGATTAGAAACACCCACACACACACACACACACACACAAGCACACACCTACAGACAGGAAGTGAAAGCGACAACTGCTTAAATATGGTGAGTGAGGTTGTCTAGACCTGCACCTTCACAGACCAAGAATTCTTTTTTTTTTTAATTTCTTTATTGGGGAATTAATGTTTTACATTCGACAGTGAATACAATAGTTTGTACATGCATAACATTTCTTAGTTTTCCATATAACAATACAACCCCCACTAGGTCCTCTGTCATCCTTCTTGGACCTGTACTCTCCGCTCTCTACCCACCTACGCCAGAGTCTTTTACTTTGGTGCAATACACCAACTCCAGTTCAGGTTCCACTTGTGATTTCTCTTCTGATCTTGTTTTTCAACTTCTGCCCGAGAGTGAGATCATCCTGTATTCAGCCTTCTGTTTCTGACTTATTTCACTTAATATGAATTTTTCAAGACAGACCAGGAATTCTTGATCACTTCCAGGAAAACATTTGCATTCACTGCATCTCAGGACATAATAAAGTCTATGCGTGCGGGACAGACCTGATCCTCAGGAATCGTGGTGATTGAGACCACCAAGTGCATTTGTTCCGACCCATATCACGGGCAGTCCATCACCTGGTGACTAACCCCAAAACTAGTTTTCTACAGGGAGTTTCAGTATGGTAACATGTCCTCTCTACTTTAAAAACAAAACACAAAAAAAAACCAACAAGACAAGACAACCTTATGCCAAAGCAGGAAAGTAATGTTTCTGAAAGGGTAAGGTACTGAATCTTTGAGAGGTAGGTCTATGGTTACAGCCTCACACTTGAGAGTGTGATGTCCTGAGTTTAATCCCTGGCGTTGCACGTTTCAGAGGTATGCTCTGGTGACCTCTCTCTCTCCTTCTTTCTTTCTCACATGTTAATAACTAACTAACTAAACAAATAAATCTTTAAAAAAAATGGTGGGGTGTTGAGTTGGGATGGAGGAGGTCTTTAAAAGAAAAACAAAGCAAACAAAACCAGTCTGTTAATTTCCATCTCCACCTAAAATCCTGATAGTGCTCAATTTTTATTTATTTTTAATACAAAGGGAATTAGTCTCCTTTTTCTTTCATTCTTTTCCTCTTTCCCTCCCTCCTTCCTCTCCCTTTCCCCCTCCTCTGGGTGTATGGAACAGAACTGATTCTCCACCAGCTCTACCTTTGAGCAAGTCTCTTGACCCTTCTGAGCTGACTGAATCCACTGAGAATGATGACCGGCGCTCGAGATTGTTAAAAGGATTAAATGAAATGGTGGCTGAGGCAGGGCTTTGCAAAATACACAAATGTGAGGCGGTCTGCATCCTTTGGTTAGGGACGAAAAATCTCACTGTTTAAAGGACCCACACTTCTGAGTGTCAAGACGGACAAATCCTCATCTTCTCCCATCCGACCTCTTCCAAAAGACAGACATCCCTGCCGCTACTCATACAGCCTTCCAAAGTCACAGTAAGGCTTCAAAAACTAAGGGCCAGGTGATGGTGCACATGTTATGATGCACAAGGACCCAGGTTCAAGGCCCTGACCCCGCTTATGGGGGAGGTACTGAGGAGGGGGAGGAGTGGGGGCTTCACCAGTGGAGCAGTGCTGCAGGTCTCTCTCTCGCTCTTCCTCCTCTCAATTTCTCTTTGGTGCTACCCCAAAATAAATAAACAAATAGATCTCAAAAAAGAAAATATACCAGTCTCATGGTATTCTGTGTCCCCCCCCCCCCCCTGGACTAGCACACGCTTAGCTAGCTCTTAGTTTCAATTTACTCAGAGATCAGTCTTCAGAATTAACATAAATGGACCAATGTTCTCCTGCCTAATCCTCCAGCTTCCACTGCCAGCAGCAGCACAGACCAGAAGACAAAGCAAGCCCACATCCTTTGTTCCTGAAGGGGGCTGGAAAGGAATTCTCCTCCCTCAAGATAAACAAGCATACTACCTGAGGTGACTTCTGTCTTGGGCTTTCTGATCAGCCAGCTAAGCTTCCTCACGCCATTCACATATTTTAGTAGCTTTATCTTCTACTTTCTTAACTAAAATACCCAACACCTCTTCTGATTAAGTAAGCCATGGTATTATTAATATTAATATTTTATGCAGCATTTTACTCTTCACATTATCAGTCTATGCCAGGATACTTGCTGTATCTCTTTGGGGGGGTGGGGGCAGGGAGAGAGCCAGGGGCTTGCACATATATGATTTCACCACTCCAGGCTGCTTTTTCACTCAAGTCAAAAAGCAGAGAGACAGAAGTCGGTTGGTAGGGCAGCGGCTTAAGGGCACGTGGCACAAAGCACAAGGACCAGCTGAAGGATCCTGGTCGGAGCCCCCGGCTCCCCACCTGCAGGGCAGTCACTTCACAGGCGGTGAAGCAGGTCTGCAAGTGTCTGTCTTTCTCTCCTCCTCTCTGTCTTCCCCTCCTCTCTCCATTTCTCTCTGTCCTATCCAATAACGAAGGCAGACAACAGTATTAATTACAACAATAAAGCAACAAGGGCAACAAAAGGACATAAATAAATAAACTTAAAAGAAAAAAAGCAGAGAGAGAGAAAGAATAAAGAGGGAGACACCATAGAACCTGAGTTTCCTCTGGTGCCTTAGCACTGCCCATTGGGTGCTAGGTATATTATTCTGTAGGTATCTCTCTCTCTCTCTCTCTATATATATATATATATATATATATATATAGAGAGAGAGAGAGAGAGAGAGAGAGATTTATTATTCTAATCTATTTTATTTGTTTGTTTATTTGTTTTTATTGCCACCAGGGTTATTGCTAGGAGCTCGGTGCTGGCACTACAAATCCACTGTTCCAGCTGAGGCTATTTTTTTTCCCTTTTTTAAAATTTGATAGGACAAAGAGAAATTGAGAGGGGACAGGGGGTGACAGAGAGGGAGACAGAAAAAGCTGCGACCCTGCTTCACCACTTGAGAAGCATCCCCGCTAATGGTGAGGACTGGTGGGTGGGGAGGGCGTTGGAAATCAGGTCCTGGAGCAGGCTTTGCGGTGTGAGCTTGACTGTGTGCACTATCACCTGGCCCCATTCTAAACTACTTTATATCACACTTACAGGGACAAAAACCTCTACAGGATTTTAATACGCATTCAATAGAGAGAAGTTTAAACTATACATATGTATATATATATATGAGATTTTTGTTTTTTGCCTCCAGGGTTATTGCTGGGGCTTGGTGCTAACACTACAAATACACTGTTCCTGTGGCCATTTTTTTTTTTTTTTTTGGATAGGATAAAGAAAAATTGAGTGGAGAAGTGAAGACATAGAGGGGAAAGATAGACACCTGCAGACTTGCTTCACTGCTTGTAAAGCTACCCCCCACCCCTTGTGGGGAGGGGGCAGGGACTCAAACCCAGACCCTGTGCAGGTCCTTGCACTTCATACTATGTGCACTTAACCTGGTGTGCCACTGCCCAGCCCCCTATGATTTCACATATTGTATATGTGTTTAAATGTATGCTTATATGATTTCTAAAAGTGTGCGTACTATCTACATCTAGATATTAAATCAGTTAAAAATCGTCTCCATCTCATCTCAAGTCACCAGGCTTGACAGGTAATTCCAAGCCATTTCTAAATCCTGCGCCTCCAATTATAGACAAGACCCATCTTCCCACCTAACCAATTTAACTGTGACAACAAAAATAGGCAAAGTACCGGGAAAGCCCTGGCCGCATCAGACTGAAGAGGTGACACTCAAAACAGCAGTGCTGGCTCCCCAGCTTCCATCTCATTAAACACCACAACTTGCAGGCGAGGATTCAGCCTCTGCTTTTATTTTCATTTTCAGGAAGAGGATAGTGGTGGGCCCAAGGAGATTTAGCCAACTTTCAAGGTCACGCATGTACTGCATGGAAAAGAATCAGTTCTGCCAGACGGCGGTGGCCGTCCCAGCCAAAGACAGGGGGCATCTGACACCTGTCACAGCACTCTTCTCTCAGGAATTTGATGATGCTTTCCCAGTTCCTCCAGTTAAGCACATGCATGATGGTGTTAGAGCTTCAGTCTCCAGCGTCCTGCTCAAACCATGGCAGGGAGAGAAACCTCAAAACCTCAGGCTCAGGCTGGAGACATAGAAGAATGATTATACATAAAGACTTCCTTTCATGCCCGAGGTACCAGAGATTTCGGGTTCAATCTCTCACACCGCCATATTAAGCGCTCTTTTCTCTCTCTCTAAAATAAAAACAGATAAAATTATTTTTTAAAATAACTAAGTAAGTAAACATAAAGCCTCAGGGTCAGGCAGTGGCATGTCTGATTGAGGGCACATGTTACTATTCATAGGGACCCAGAGTTAAGCCCCAGGCCCCCACTTACCGGTGTGTGTGTGGGAGCTTTACAAACTCTGAAGCCTTGCTGTAAATGTCTCTTTTTCTATCTCCCCTTTCTCTCTCAATTTCTCTATATCTACCTGAAAAAAAAGTAAAAACAATAAATATATAAATAAGAATAAAACCTTCAACCAAGAACCCCCTCTTTCTTGTTTCTCTGCAAGGAAAGAGCTGGCCAAACCCTTCCAATACTTCAGGGTAAGATTTTAAAAATTAACTCTCAGAAACCTTAGTTGAAAACTTCCTTGAGTGAACAGAAAGCTGCCTACCCCTGAAATGAAATTTCAAAAAAGTGCATCATTTTCCTAGGCCGGCTAGGGGGCCCAGTTGGAGAAGTGTAACTGATTAGATTGGGAAACCTCTGACCACATTCTAGGGGACAATTTCAAAATAGTTTGGGTAAGACATTCTTGGAATTATTGGCGGGGCTGGGTTTCATTTTGCAAAGCCCTCTGAGCCAGATTCCTTAGTTCCTAGTCTTTACTGCAGTGGTTCAAAAGTTGGGGGGAGGGTGCCCCTGGAAGAAGTTTTGCTCCCAGGAAACACTGAGCACATCTGGAGAAAGTTTAGGTTGTCACAGCTGGAATGAGGGTGGTGTGCTATTGGGATCTGAGAGCTGGAGTCCAGAGCAGTGATGCACCTGATTGAGCAGACACATCGCCATGCACAAGGACTGGAGTTCATGCCCCTGCTTCTCACCTGCAGCGGGGAAACCTTCACAAGTGGTGAAGCAGGTCTGCAAATTTCTCCCTCTCCTGCCTCAATTTTTCTCTGTCCCATCAAAGAAAAAAAAGGAGGGAAATCCAAACACCCCCCCCCCTCTCTCTCTCTCTCACACACACACACACACACACACACACACACACACACACACACACACACACACACACGCGCGCGCGCGTCAGTCACACAGAAGACAGGAGAACCTCTGGCCAGCATCCAGGAAAGCTCCATCTCTCCACTTCCTTCCTCCACTCCCTGAGTCCTGCCCCTCCAAACTGACCTGTTGGAATACTGTGAACTGGGAGGCATTGCCCCAGGCTTCTGGACACCCCACCGTTGACTACATAGAGTACAAGCAGGCTATGGAATACATTTGATTCTCAGTCTTACACACAAAGTCAAGGAGGCGGAGAGATGGCGGCTGTCACTGCTTACTCTCTGCTGGAAGCAGAAACCCTTGCACACAAAGGCCAGGCATCACCTTTCAGGAGAGATTAGCCAGGGGGCTGGGTGCCTCCTGTGTGAGTATAGTGAGAGACCAGGCTCCCTTCCTACATGGCTGACTGGCTCGGTGGAGGCGAGTGCAGATCTGGACCACTGGAGCGTGTCCCTCCCTCTGCCAGCCCTGAGCATCCTTCTATTATACAGTGGCCCTAAGAGAGTAGCCTGCCTGACAGTGAACAGATGCCCAGGGACACCTATAATTGAGTCACGCTGCCAGCCAGGGACCATGCAGCTCTGAGCCCTCTTCCTGCTGTGAATTAGATCGCTTCCTGTCCCACTGTGTCAGCTCAGCTTGGAAGAGGGTGTGTCAGAGCGCCTTCAGAACCTGCAAGGTCCTGCCCATACCCATGGTTCTTTCTGCTCCCACCACACTGCCCTTCATACTGATTCTCATGGGACCAAGTTTCTCTCCCACCCACCACAGGGCCTTTGCACAGGCTGTTCTCAATCTTCTAGCTCTTCTCTCCAGTCTCACTTAATTTAGGGTGCAGCAGCCAAACCATCATCCTAGACCAGAGGCCCAGCTGTGGCATGCCTGGTTCAGCACACATGTTACCATGTGCAAGGACCTGTATTTGAATCCTCAGTCCCCCCACCTGCAGGGAGGTGGAGGGAAGTTTTACAAGTGGTAAAACAAATATTGCAGGTATGTCTCTCTCTCTCTCTTTCTCTCTCTCTCTCCTTCCATTTTATTGGATAGGACAGAAATTGAGAGGGGAGGGGAGGGGAAGATAGAGAAAGGAGTGGGGGATAGATAGTCCCCTGAAGACTATCTCTGCTTGTTTTTCTCTATCAATCTCCCCCTCTCCTCTTTGTCCTAATAAGTAAAAAAAAAAAAAAAAAGAAAGAAAAGAAAAGAAAAAGAAAAAAACACATTAAAATGGAATTAAAAGAAAAAAGATACATAAGCAGAAGTTGAAAAACAAGGCCAGAAGGGGAAACACTAAGCAGAACTTGGACTTGAATTGGTGTATTGCACCAAAGTAAGATTCTGGAGTCGGGGGGGAAGGTTTTCAGGTCCTGGATCATGATGGCAGAGGAGGACCTAGTGGGGTCTGTATTGTTATGTGGAAAACTGGGAACTGTTATGCATGTACAAACTCTTGTATTTTACTTTTGAGTGTAAGCCATTAATCTCCCCCCCAATAAAGAAATAAAAAAACAAAACAAAACTTCCCAGACCTCTCTAACACACATTTCCTTCAGACCATGTTCTTCCTGGAGACTCACACTGTGCAGTCTTATAGTTCTTTAAAAAAATTATTAGGGAGTGAGACCACAGAGCCACTCCAGCACTTATGATGTTCTAACCATGTTTGCCTTTGTTTTTATGCAGTGCCAGAGCTCAGACCCAAAGCCTTCTGCATGCAAGGTGTGTGCTCTACTGCTGACCTACCTCCCCGGCCTTAACCCTACTAGTAGCAATGTGACTATTCAACTAATGTCTGGTTTGCATGCAGCACTGGATTCTAATCACTGTGCACGCACAATGCTGAGCATATAGCACATGCTGGAGGTTTGCTGACTGTATGTCGGATTAAAGAAATGTAGGAAAGGAAGAAAAGAAAGGGAGGGAAGAAGATAGAGAGGGAGGAAGAGAGAGAGAGAGAAAGAGGGATGGAGAGAAGAAAAGAGGAAGAAAGAAAGAAAGAAAGAAAGAAAGGAAGAGAAATAGAGAGGAAGAAAGGGGGTGAAAAAAGAAGGAAAGAGAGGGAGAGATAGAAAGAAAAAGAGGGAGGGAGAGAGAAAGGAAGGTAAGAAGGGAGGAAGGAAGAAAGGAAGGAAGGAAGGAAGGAAGGAAGGAGGGAAGGAAGGAGAAAGGAGCAAGGAAACTATCCTAAGAGCTATAATCAGGGACCAGGTGGTGGCGCACCTGGTTGAGTGCACATGCTACAGTGCACAAGGACCCAGGTTCAAGCCCCCAGTCTCCACCTGCAGGGGGAAACCTTTGCAAGTGGTGAAGCAGGTCTGCAGGTGTCTCTCTGTCTCTCTCCCTCTCTAGCTTCCTGCCTCCTCTCAATTTCTGGCTGTCTCTATCCAATAAATAAAAAAAATAATAAAAATTTTAAAAAGCGCTATAATCAGGACTAGAACTTGACTTCAGAGGTATGAAATTGTGTGTGTGTGTGTGTGTGTGTGTGTGTACACATGCACTTAGGATCAGATAACCATCATCTGGACTGTCAGAATTTGGTATTGAGATTACTGAAAGGAGCAGAAACCTTGCTTGAAAAACCCATCACTGAGACAAAACTGCCTATCTCACTTTGAGCATCATTTAGTTAGAGAACAGCTCCCACACTCCACTCTGAGATGAAGCCAATGTCCAGCTTCTTGTCGCAGACTTGGCTTCTGGAGACTCCTATTCTCCCTTCCCCTGTCCCTCAGTTTTCAAAACCTGACAAACCCACAGTTGGGCCTTTTCTTCACCTTTTTCCCATTGGCGAGGTTAGCCTTCCTGCTTTGCTTGTATACTGTGTGCTTCCCCCTCCCCTGAGGCCAGCACTACGGTTGGAGATTTAAATATGACTTTGAGAAATGAGTCTGTCTTATATACAAAAGCCTACAGTCACCACAACAAACATGACTGCAATGTCTAAAATCCCTAAATAAAGAGATGCAGCCCGTTCTGCATATTCATCGCTGAAGTGAATATTATCTGTGGTGCCTGGGATTGCAAGCATTCCAACCCAGGGAATGTAGATTTTACTTCTTTTTTCTCAATGAAAACATTTGTCTTTGGCCATTGGAAGAATCTTTTCCTCTCTTATAAAGAGCACCATGCATTAGGCAACTCCGCATTAGGCTCTAAACAGAGCTTTGTTTTTATATTGTTGTGTCATTTTATGTGAGGTCCCCAAGTGCCTAGTCAGTGACAGCCACTCATTAAATCACTTAAACTATTATATAAAAATAAAGATGGATTTTAAGCTACACTGAGCCAGGCAGTCGCTTAGCAAATACTGACAGCTCCTGGGGGGTGGGGAGGGCAAGTACTCTTGTGGGTGATGGAGGTATCTATTAAAAGAAGTGTAAGGTCCGTTTCCTTGAAAGAATGTAGAGGCTAATCTATGTGACAAACAGACAGAAATGCAACCAAAATGAGATTATTCAGATAAGCACTGTCTTGGTAAAGAAGATTGAAGGAAGGTTAACAGTAGCTGAGTCTCCACAGTCAACCAGAGTGAAGGAGCTACTTGGAAGATGGAGGAGGGGAATGGCTTGGTGGTTCTAGAACAATCTTCTGGGAGGTTCCAAAGCCAAAACTCTGAGTGAAGAATTCCCAAGAGGTCAGTGAGGCTAAGCTGAGTTCCTCCTATGTGGACCAGGGGAAGTCACTTGGCAAATTTGGGACAAATTCCAGAAGCACTAGTTCCTCTTTTTTGGGGAAAAAATAAAATCACTTTAAAAAGATGTCTAGCATTTTTCAACACGGAAGCAAATATATTGATAGTTATATCATGGAGAAGAATTTTTTTTAAAAAAAGCCTATAAAAAAGTAAGACCACAAGAACTTTCAGTGATAGGAAGATGAGACCATAGGTTGGTTCAACCACTCTGGAAAATGGTTTTAGGGTATCAGTAAAGTTTAGATATGCAAACCCATGAGCTTCCAGCCCACTTCTAGTTATGTATGGCCCCAAAATTTGCTTCAGGCTCACCAACAGATGTTCATGAGATTATTCAAGGCAGAGTCAGACATAATAGCCAACAGTTGGTTGTAGCCATACTGAAGTAGAGGTATGCTCATACAGTGGACATGTGGTGGTGAAAAGTAGAGGATTAGAAGTGTGGCAGCATCACAAAGGACTCTCATGGAGGAATTAAGAGTGTTTGCTTCCGAGGGAACAGTTTCTAAGATTTGTGAGAACTATGGAGGTGGGAGGGTAGGGATACAGAACTCCGCTAGTGGGTGTGGTATGGAACTAAACACTGTAACTTTCCAATCTTGTAGACAACTATTAATCATAAATAAATAAATAATTGATTAAATTCAGGAGGCTGGGCAGTGGTGCACTGTTGGAGAGTGGGGCCCACTGTAGTCTGAGGGGGTTGACCCCCAACTCTTTCGGGTCGAGACAAGGGCAGGTTCCCCCAGTCTCTGGAATTTATGAAGGCTGGACCCCCAGACATGGACGCCTTTCTACACATGCCACCTCTGCCCACGTCCTTCTTTAATTAAAATTACTGTGTGCAGTTAACCTTAAAACCTCCATAAATATCCTAACTGCTCAGCTGCCTCCCTTTCCCCCTTGCTGCCCTATAGTGCCTGCAATCTACCTCGGGAAAAACGTACATTGTAAAGCTTGTGGCCAAACCTTGAAACCTTGTATGGTAACCTTTTACTTGTGATCAAACAGTCTGTGACTATGCATTGTATTGCTCTGTGTTTGGGTTAATGGATACCTCAACATTCCCCTCAAGTGATGGATATATTTACTTGATTTTTCTTTCAATAAACGAATTGTCCCACTGAGGCTCTCCCAGAGCTGACTGCCCTGTATCTTTGCACACTTTGTCCTTGGCACATGGAGCTACCCTGGGACTCCCAGGGAGCCACTCTGACCATCGCCTCAGCTGGCCAGAGGGGAGGGGAACCCAGAGCAAGTCCACAGTGCACCTGGCTAAGCACACATAGTATTTCACAAGAGGTAAAGCAGGGCTGCAGGTATCTATCTTCCTCTCTCCTCCCTCCCCTTCCTCTCTTTCCCCTCCTCTCTTAATTTCTCTCTGTCCTATCCAATAAAATGGGGGAAAAATGGCCACCAGGAACAGTGGATTCATAATGCTGGTACTGAGCCCCAGTGATAACCCTAGAAGAAAAAAAATAATTATCCCCCCAAAAAAACTTTTTGCTTCCACTAAACTGAGATTCAAAAAATAAACCAAAGAGAGAACACTATCAGGAGGCTCAGGACAGTTTCTGGTTTCTTTTGTGGTGGAGATAGTGAGACACAGGGCTGGGAGAAGGTTCTCTTGGAGCACTCCTTTAGTGATGGTTGTTCCTATCTTTGTGCCAGCTCATTAAGTGTCCTTGTGCCTTGTACCCCTTTGAAATGTATGCCATGCCCAAACAAAGCTTGGGGATTAAAGCTGTCATCGAAAAGCATGAGTTCTTTTGCAAATAAAAACACTAGAACTTATAAAAACAAAAAAATAATAAAAATTTAAAAAGCAGTGGGGAGAGTGAAGATTCAGAACTCTGGTGGTGGGATTGGTGTGGATTCAAACCCTTGTCGACATGTAATTCTGTAATATAAAAATATAAAAAATAAAACAACAACAACAAAAAACACTAGAACTCAAAAATACAGATGGTCTGTTTTGAGTCTCCCTCTCACTGAACCCTGTCCCAAATCTGCTGGAGTTTGTGTTCAGCTTTGGGGAGCAAGTTCAGGGGACATTGTATGGGGTGGGGGAGGGAGACTGGAAAGACCCAGGGACTGGGAAACAGGTAGCCATTGGCCAAACTGCCTTCTCATTTGTTATTTTTTATTTATTGATTACTGGATAGAGACTGAGACACTTGAAAGGGACAGGGGAAATAGGGAGAGAGACACCTACAGCCTTACTTCACCACTTATGAAGTTTTTCCCCCTGCAGGTGGGGCCCAGGGGCTTGAACCTGGGTCCTTGTACACTGTAATATGAGGGTTTAACCAGGTATGCCACTGCCACCCAAATTGTCTTTTCTGGTTCTGGGAGACGCCACCCATGTCAGGGGGCTGCACCAAACTAAACACCAGCCTAAAGAGACACTCCCCCCTGCCCCAATGTGAGGGCTGGCCTGCTAGTGCTTCACCCTCCTCTCTGAGAAGGCACCTGCCTCCCTGCCAGAGGGTGCATTTTGGTCACTCCTCTGAGCTTCTCAGCGGACTTTTGGCAGCCAGGGAGGTGACTCAGCGGCTAGAATGTATGCCTTACATATTGGAGGCTTGGCTTCTATTTCCAGCACTGCATATGCTACAGCATTGCTCTGGTCCTTCTTTCTCTGAATACATTGCTCATAAAATACATACATGTGTTTAAAATATTTTTCTTCGACGCAACATTGCAGATGCTACTATGATTCAATCCTGAACTCCATGGGCAGACAACCTCACCAATATGTCCTGGAACCTCACCTCTCCAGAGCCCAACCCCACTAGGGAAAGACAGAAACAGGCTGAGTTTATGAATTGGCCCGCCAACGCCCATGCCCAATAAAGAAGCAATTACAGAAGTCAGAACTCCTACCTTCTGCACCCTATAAAGGAAGTTCTATGACCGTGGTGCCTCCATCTCTCTCTATATATCCACTACCCCCCTTCTTCTCTGTCTTTGTCTGAAGGAAAAAAATGACCCAGAGAAGTGAAATAACTCAGTCCTGTCTCTGCAAATAAGTAACTGTGTTATATTTGCAAAGAGAGAGCAGAGCTTAGCTCCATTATTTTATGAGGTGGCACTGGTCAAACACCAAGGCCTCGGGCATACAAGGCAGGTGTCTTACCTCTGAGCCACAGTCCCAACCCCATTTTGCTGCTTCTGCTCTCTCAGCTCAGCTGCCCCTTGTTCACTGCCTCATAAGTCCAGTCCCTCTGTCTGTGCCTATTATCTGACTCTGGCCCTCTGGCTTCTCTACATAAGCCCAATGTCTGCTCTCACCACTGACTAATCAGTATCTGGTATCTTTCAAAAACTACAGCAGGAGCAACTACAGCATGGTTACACAAACAGACTCTTGTGCCAGAGGCTCCGAAGTCCTAGGTTCAATCCCCCACATCACCATAAGCCAGAGCTGAGCAGTGCTCTGGGGAAAAACAAAAAAGAAAGAAAGAAAGAATGAAAGAAAAAGTGAAAGAAAACTGCAGCCAGGTGGTATGTGGCTGATCCCACAGCTGCCTAAGGGTGTATGAATGGAGGGGGTGACACTGATCATTCCTCAGGAGATTTCTTTTTTTTTAAATATTTATTTTATTTATTTATTCCCTTTTGTTGCCCTTGTTGTTTTATTGTTGTAGTTATTATTGTTGTTGTCGTTGTTGGATAGGACAGAGAGAAATGGAGAGAGGAGGGGAAGACAGAGGAGGAGAGAGAGATAGACACCTGCAGACCTGCTTCACCGCCTGTGAAGCGACTTCCCTGCAGGTGGGGAGCCGGGGTTCGAACCGGGATCCTTATGCCGGTCCTTGTGCTTTGCGCCACCTGCGCTTAACCCGCTGCGCTACAGCCCAACTCCCCTTCAGGAGATTTCTAGCATGCTTCTGCAAGGCACTGGACTTGACACTGTTATGCTGTTATGACCACACAGACATCAAAAGCCACGCTTATCAAGTGTCTGGGTAATGGCACAACTACTAAAGCACAGAAGTTACTATGCGTGAGGACCCCTGTTCGAGCCTCTAGCCCCCACTTGCAGAAGAAAAGCTTGATGAGCAGTGGAGTCATGCTGCAGGTGTCTCTCTTTTCTTCTTTCTCCCTTTTCTCACCCTCTTGGTCTCTGTCTTTTTCCTCCTTGTCCTTTTACTTTTTTTTCTTTTCTTTCTTTCTTCTTTTTTTTTTTTAACCATAACACTGCTCAACTCTGGCTTATGTTGGCGCGAGGAGGATTGAACCCAGGACTTTGGAGCCTCAGGCATGAGAATCTCTTTGCATCACCATTATGCTATCTACCCTCCACCTGAGGGGGGTTGAATTGTTATGTGGAAAACTGAGAAATGTTTCACATGTACAAGCTACTGTATTTTACTGTCAATTGTAAACCATTAATATCCCCCCCCACCAATAAAGACATTTTAAAAAGCAAATAGTCCTTTGTTGGATAGTATGCCAACTCCCCCTGGCTTCTGCTTAACCATATGCCTATACAGGGATAGATTTAATCCCATTCAAAGCTTTGGTCTATTTACATAAATTACTTTTACATAAAGCACTCCCTCCAGGGCATTGGTGGTTCAGTGATAGGATTCTCGCCTGCTCCGCCCCCTCCTTGTCACACTCTGATTTTCACCAGTCACTTTTCTCTCCACCCTCTCTATGTCACATCCTGTTTCCACCCTACTTGGCAAGTATATATAAAGACAGCATTGTGAGTTTTATGGTACTTGAGTTTAGCTTAGCTCATCTTAAATTATGCTGCGTCCTGCATGAATGAAGAGATACTGCCTACAGCTCAACCATGAGTCCCTGGTCATCTGTCTCCCGTCAGTGAAGCTCAGCCTGACAGTCCTTCCAAAAAAAAAAAAAAATTAACAGGAAAAGAAAACAGGAAGATGGGTCACGAACTGGTAGGAGGAGAGCAGGGGGTGCTGGGCCCTAAAGGACCGCCAAGGTCCAGCATCAAGACTCCAGGCAGGAATCAACATCTTGAACTTGCCTCTGAGCGGACAGGCTGCAAAGAAGGTGCTTTGTCAAGGTGTGTGTGTGGGGGGGGGGCGGTGAACACACGGCCATCTGCCTGACTCATCACTGCTGCGCTGGGTAACTGCTGGGCTGTATGTGTGTTCCACCTGCTAGCGACTCCTGCTGGTTACTGAGAGGGCGCCTTCCTGCCAGGCGCCACATTTTGGTCATTCTAGCTCAGCAAGGAATTTGGGGTGGCTGGGAAGGCGACTCAGAGTGGAGAGTATGCCTTACATACATGAGGCCCTGGCTTCTGTTTCTAGCACTGCACATGCCACAGCTGTGCTTTGGCATCTATCCCTCTCTCTTTCTCTCTCTCTCTCTATATATATCTTTATTTTTTGTCATCACAAAGAGATGACAGAAGAGATTTCACACCTCCAGGCTGATGTTTTTCCATCAGTAGAGAGACATGCCAAGAGGGAAAGACACCAAAGGATCCAAGCTTCTTCCAGTGCAGTAGGGACCAGACTCAAAACTGGGTTGTGGGCACGGCAAAGCAGGCACACTACACAGGTGAGCTATTTTGCTGACCTATAGCTATATCATACACACACACACACACACACACACACACCCCGCTACCACCAGCACCAGCACCAGCGCAGCACCAGCGCAGCCACCGGGGTTATTGTTGGGGCTTAGTACCTGCACAATGAATTCACTGCTCCTGGCAACCATCACTTTTTTCTATCTTTTTCTGTCTCTTTCTTTCTCTTCTTTCATTTTCATTTCAGTTTTTATCAAAATGTCTTTTTATATTACTGTCCCTTCCTTCTTATTTGACAGGACAAAGATAAACTGAGAGGGAGAGTTAGAGAGAGAGAGAGAGAGAAAGATACCTGCAACACTGCTTCAGCACTCTTGAAGCCCCCTCTCCTCACCCCCATAGGTAGGGTCTGGGGGCTTGAACTTGGGTCCTTGTGCACTGTAGCATGTGCACTCAACCAGGTATATCATCACCTGGCCCCAAATAAAAATATGTTTTAAAAATAGGCAGGATAAGGGAGTAGGGCGGTAGCGCAGCGGGTTAAGCGCACGTGGCACAAAGCACAAGGGCTGGTGTAAGGATCCTGGTTCAAGCCCCCGGCTCCCCACCTGCAGGGGAGTTGCCTCACAGGCGGTGAAGCAGGTCTGCAGGTGTCTATCTTTCTCTTCCCTTCTCTGTCTTCCCCTCCTCTCTCCATTTCTCTCTGTCCTATCTAACAATGACAACATCAAGAACAACAACAATAATAATGACAACAATAAAAAACAACAAGGGCAACAAAAGGGGATGAATAAATAAATAAATATTTTTTAAAAATTTAAAAAGGCAGGGTGTTGGGTACAGCTCCTTGGGGTGTGGTTTGCAAGGTGGGGAATGATCTGTGGTGTAAACACTCCTCTAAGCTAAACAAAGGGCTGTAGGAAGTGGATTCAACTTCTAATCAGGGACAGGAATTAGAAGACGTTGTCAACACACTTCGGGTGCATTTCTTCAGGAGATTCTGCTTCAGGAGGTGAACTTTCATTGCAAGGACCCATAGAAAACTCCCACCTGTTCTGCTTTTTTCAGCCTGAGAACCTCTGGAGCTCAGATTCCCAACAGACCCAGTTGAGTCCCTGATGTCATCCTTCTTCATTGCCACACTGTGCTGTGGAGCCAGAGGGACTCTCTCTTCCCTGTGCAGGGTCCTTCCCTGTAGCCCCTGTGGCTCCTCTGGCCAGAAGACTCTTTCTGACATTCAGAATATTTGAGAGAGAGAGAGAGAGAGAGAGAGAGAGAGAGAGACATTGTCTGGCTATTCATGGTGCTCTGTTTCCTTCTTCCTCCTCCTCCTCCTCCTCCTCCTCCTCCTCCTCGTCTTCTTCCTCTTCTTCTTCTCCTTCTTCTTCTTCTTCTTCTTCTTCTTCCTCTTCTTCTTCTTCCTCTTCTTCTTCTTCCTCTTCTTCTTCTTCCTCTTCTTCTTCTTCCTCTTCTTCTTCTTCCTCTTCTTCTTCCTCTTCTTCTTCTTCTTCTCTTTTCTTTTCTCCTTCTACCCCTCTCTCCTCCTCCTCCTCATTCTCCTTCCCCCATTAACCCTTCTTGTCCTCCTCTTCCACCTCCTCTTTCTTTCTTCTCCTCTACTCTTCACTCCCCCTCTTTCTTCTTTCTCCTCCTCCTTGTTGTCCTTCTACCCTACTCTTACTTCCTCCACCCTCCTCTTACTCCACTTCCTTCTCTTACTCCCCTTTCCTCGCCTTCCCCTCTATCTTCTTTTTCCTCTTATTTCCATCTCTTCCTCCTGTTCCTCCTCAATGCCAGGATCAAGCCCGTGCATGCAAAGAAAAAAAATCACCATTGCCATTAGGCTGGGTTACTTCCCTCTCTTCTATAGTCTCCTCTCTCTCCCTCAGTCTCTCTCTCTCTCTCCCCTCTCTCCCTCCTACCCATCTCTCTGCGGCACCAGAGCCTCACACATGTGCAATTTCTCCATACCTAGGCTGACTTTTTCATTCAGACAGATCCAGACTGAGAAAGGGCAAGACACCACAGCCCCCCAGACCTTCCTGGCATCACCGCACTCCCATGTGGTGCCAAGGTTCAAACCTAGACCACATGCATGGCAAGACATATGCCCTACCTAGTGAGCTATCTCTCTAGCCCCCTCTCTCATCCTATTCTTACAGACCCACCCTTTAACACCGTTTCAGAACAAGCCCTTCTAACTCAACCCTCATGATCTCACCTCATCCTGTCCAGGGATTTTAGAGTCTGTCTCTTCCACACTGGCTCATGAAATTTCTAGACCAGGTCCCAACTTATTAATTATCTCCCTTCAGCATGGCTTGGTGCTGTATTGCTCTCCCCTGGCTCTGATGCCCAGAACACGTGTGCATGATCGTTAAACTCTGCACAGGAGTTGGTAGAGCTGGGGAGCACTGGGGTTCTGTGGAATAATTTGTAGTGCAGATTGCTGGCTATTTTTATCAGATGCTTTTGGTGGCTTAATAAGCGCTTCTTCCTAACAAGGCGCTTGGGAACTGTTTTGTAAGTGACAGAATGATATTAAAATCAAATCAGATTCGGCAGGAACCACCCGCCTCTCTCTTCCACCTCCATTATCAGCTCACCTCGAATCGGCAAAGATCACTGTTTCCGTGGGCACAGCTGCTGTGTGCGTACACACATACACCTTTTCTCTTGGAAAGATATCTCCTGGAAATCTCTTTAGATGTGGGGTCACATCGCTTCTCTCACTTTTTATTTTTACTTTTTATTTTTTTAAAGAATTTATTTATTCATTCATGAGAAAGATAGGAGAGAGAAAGAACCAGACATCACTCTGGTCCATGTGCTGCCAAGGATTGAACTCAGGACCTCATGGTTGAGAATTCAATGCTTTATCCACTGTGCCACCTCTCGGACCACTTTTTTTTTTCTTTAATGGATTTCCTGGATCTTCTTGATTTTAACACTGGTTCCATGGAGAATATGAATGTGATCATTTATTCCCTGGAATCCCAGCAGCCCAGAGTGCAGCCGAGTGAGCCCTCATTGAGTGAAATCCAGGGGTGACTAGGGCTCCCCACGTGACAGCTGTTCCCACCTGCCATCTACATTGTTTATCCAGAAAGAGGACACACCAGGAGCAGGGACAGGTGTGCACCGCAAACTATGGGTTTATCCCTGGTAATCACTTTCCAGCTGTTGCTACTCTTTCTGCAAATATAATCAACAGGAGGGACAGGACTGGTGGTGGAATATGGGGAGAGTAGGCAGATGTGATGTGTCTGTCCCCAGGCTTCCACAAAAGGGGACAAAAAGAGGAGGGGCCTATTACCCCTCACTCCACCTTTATTCCTAACCTGGGATTTGTTCCCATGGCAGCCAGGAGCAGAGCTGTCACCTTTCTTTAACGCCCCACAGACACCTTATAAAGTGACACAGACCAGAAGTGACCCTTCCCATCCCCACTCCCCACCCACAAAGGAAAATCCAGGTCCAAAACCCAGAGACGGGATGTTCACCTAAGCTTAATAACCGGTGCCTGCTTCCTAAACTTCAGGCAGTCCAGTTTTCTCCGTTTGCCCAGAGAATTCTTGCTTCAAGAAGGTTCCCTCGTTGACTCAGTGCTGCCCCCTTCAGGCGGTGGCGGTGCGCCTCCTCTTTATTCTCTGGCTCCGTGGTCCCTGCTCAGAGCTGGGGTCCCCCTCCCAGAATCTTCAGCCTGAAGCGCTCAAGGTTACAGGGGCCAGGCAAGAAGAGAAAGGGAGAGGGGAAGCGGCAGAAAGCGGTTTCTCTTATGCTTGTCTGATTTCCTCTGGGCCCTGGCTGTGGCAGGGCATAAATAGATAATCAAAGATTTTTTTTTTTCCACTTTTGCTTTCCCAGGTAGGAATTATGTAATCAGAGTTTGCTTCTCTGTTTTTTTTTTGGTTTTTTTTTCCCCTTGCAGCTTTACTGGAATGAAATTCTTTTTGCATTCTCAGGGACAAGAAGCGCCCTCTCTCCCTCTCTCCTCTCACCTCTTTTCACTCTTTTGTTTGTTTGTTTGTTTTTAGCTTGGAGCTTCTTATGCAATTTCAGCCAGCAGCCTCTGCAGTGGAGTGGATAATTCTGTATTTTTAGTGCACACGGTGGATTTAAATATACATCTTTAGTGCCTTTGGGGAGTGTGTGTGTGTGTGTGTGTGTGTGTGTTCTTGTGTGTGTGAATGATCAGGTAATGACACTGGTCTCCCATTTCAAACATTGTGACTGTTTCTTGGGGACCCACAGAGCCAGAAACCCGGTCCCCTATCCCCTCTGCTCCAGAGCTTCAGAGACGAAAAAGCCATCTGTCCCCCCACATCCTCAGAAGGTGAACTTCTCAACTGTTCCTAACCGAGGGACGGATTCTTCCTCTGAATGGATGGCTTCTGAGCCATTGTGTCTTTTTTGCTTGTTTGTTTTCTTTCTTCAATATTTATTTATTTGTTGGAAAAAGACAGACAAAAATTGAGAGGAAGGAGGAAGCAGAGAGGGAAAGAAACAGAGAGATGCCTGCAGCACTGCTGCACCACTCAAAAATCTCTCCTCCTGCAGGTGGGGATCAGGGGCTTGAACCCATGTCCTTGTGCATTGTAACGTGTGCTCAACCAGGTGTGCCAACACCCATCTGGCCCCAGATCCTCTGTGTCTTTAGCCCTCTACTGCTAAATAGCATCATTATCTTAAACACACACACAGACACACACACATTTTGTTAACTTATTATTTAATGAAAGAGAGAGATTCAGATATATATGGAGAGAGAGAGGGAGAGAAACTTCAGGGCTCTGTTGAGCAGGGAAATGCAGATAAAGATGGCAATGGGGTTCCTCTTTACACCTGTGAGAATGTCACACATGGGCGGGGGTAGATATCATAATGCTTATGCAACGAGACTCTCTTGCCTGAGGCTCCAAAGTCCCAGATTCAATCCCCCCCACCCCACCCCCACCCCCCGCTCCAAGCACCATAAACCAGAGCTGATCAGTGCTCTGGTCAGAGGGAAAAAAAAAAAATCATACATTAGAAATGACAGAAACACTAGCTGTTGGAGAGGCTGGGGTGGGGAGAGGGAGGGGAAGGGTCTCTCCTACATTGTGGGAATGTAAGTTGGTCCAACCCCTATGGAAAACAGTCTGGAGAGTCATACAGCCTTGGAACTGCTTGCTCTCTCTTTCTTCTAGTAGACTGTGAGCTTCCCTGCTGTGTTCCAAGCCCGCTACACATCTGGACCACATGGGACCTTTGATGACTGAGGAAATGAGCTAACAGATGACTGAACTTGTCATTCCATGTGGGTATTCCAGGGTAATACCATGTGAACTCTACCAGGAGCTTCTC
This sequence comes from Erinaceus europaeus, assembly GCF_950295315.1. Taxonomy (NCBI): domain Eukaryota; kingdom Metazoa; phylum Chordata; class Mammalia; order Eulipotyphla; family Erinaceidae; genus Erinaceus; species Erinaceus europaeus. The sequence goes on along the minus strand of NC_080164.1, from coordinate 166,712,357 downwards.
TGCCTAATCCCCAGAGACTTCTTTTTCTTTTTGAGCAAAAAAATAAAAAAGAAAAAGAAGTCTCTGGGGGATTAGGCAGAGAAGCTCCTGGTAGAGTGCACGTGTCACCACATGTGACAACCCAGATCAAGGCCCCAGTCCCCACCTACAGGTGGGAAAATTCACAAGTTCTGTTCCCAGAGCTGTTAGGTATCTCTCCTCTCTTTCTCTTTCTCCCATTTCTCTTTGTCTCTTACCCTCTATTTTAAAAAGGGGATGCTAGGAGTGTTGGAGTCAAGCACGCACCAAACCCCAGTGATAATCCTGGTAGCAATCAATCAGTCAGTGACATGGAACCTTTCTGAAACATCTGGGCTTCTGATTCTTACACTGTAATTCCTTGAATATGCTTCCAGTGCATTCTGCTATTTCTTTTTATTTCTTTTGCCTCCAGGATTATTGCTGGGGCTCAGTGTCTGCACCATGAATCCACTGCTCCTGGAGGCCATTTTTTCCCCCTTTTGTTGCCCTTGTTGTTGTAGCCTTGTTGTGGTTATTTATTATTATTATTGTGGATGTTGTTCATTGTTGGATAGGACAGAGAGAAATGGAGAGAGGAGGGGAAGACAGAAAGGGGGAGAGAAAGACAGACACCTGCAGACCTGCTTCACTGCCTTGAAGTGACCTGACTCCCCTGCTGGTAGGGAGCAGGGGGCTCGAACCAGGATTCTTAAGCCTGTCCTTGCACTTTGCACCACCTGCGCTTAACCTGCTGCGCTACCGCCCGACCCCTGAGACTTGTTTTTTTCACTATCTTTTCTCTTTTTTTTAAATATTTATTTTATTTATTTATTCCCTTTTATTGCCCTTGTTGTTTTATTGTTATAGTTATTATTGTTGTTGTCGTTGTTGGATAGGACAGAGAGAAATGGAGAGAGGAGGGGAAGACAGAGAGGAGGAGAGAAAGATAGACACCTGCAGACCTGCTTCACCGCCTGTGAAGTGACTCCCCTGCAGGTGGGGAGCCGGGGTTCGAACCGGGATCCTTATGCCGGTCCTTGTGCTTTGCGCCACCTGCGCTTAACCCGCTGCGCTACAGCCCGACTCCCCACTATCTTTTCTTTTAATATGTTTACTTATTGAATAGCAACAAAGAAATCAAGAGGGAGAGAGGGAGACAGAGAGGGAGAGAAAGAGACAGTTGCAGCACTGGTTCACCATTTGTGAAGCTTCCCCCCCTGCAGGTGGGGATTGGGGGCTTGAACAAAAAGGTCCTTGCATGTTGTAGCATATGCAGTCAACCAGGTGTGCCACCACCCAGTTCTCTCTCTTTCTTTCTTTGGAAGAGAGAGGAGAGAGAGAGAGAGGAGAGAGAGAGAGAGAGACAACACCACCGTTTCCTTCTATGTAGCGGGGCTGAACTTGATCATAAAGCAGTGCACTATCCTAGTGAGCTATTTCACTGGCCCAAGGGTTCTATTTCTTACCATTTCTTTCAGATCCTTAATTTGGCTATCAGACTCCCCAGTGCCACCAACCTGATTCTCCATAACCCCTGTTGGGTTTTAAATATCTCCTGTCTTCCTTCTGTCTGCTCCCGACAAGAACAAACATTAACAAGTAAAACATTGAACCCTGTGAGATTCAAGTGCTGGCAAAGCTTTGTTCATTTGGGGAAGAAACCCTTGAACACCAGTGAGCTGTGTTTTCAAATCTGTCACTTGCTGGTAACTGCTCAGAAAAGCCTCCCCCTTCCGATGTTGCTCTGCAGTGCTCATGGCTGCTGGATCACCCAGTGTTCAGACTTGCCCGCCTCTCACTTTGGAATTGGGTGTCTCAGACAGTCACAGCCGAGGGAGATTAATCCCCTGGATGAACTCAGACTGAGACATGAGCCAGCATTAACAAATTACCAGTGATGGATATGCAAATGAGCAGGGACAACTACTCAAAGGCCTCTCTCCAGGCAGGCTGGGAGTATGGATTGGCCAGTTAACTCCCAGGTTCAGCGGGGAAGCAATTACAGAAGCCAGATCTTCCACCTTCTGTATCCCACAATGACCTTGGGTCCATACTCCCAGAGGGATAAAGAACAGGAAAGCTATCAGGGGAGGGGAGGGGATACGGAGTTCTGGTGGTGGGAATTGTGTGGAGTTATACCTCTCTTATCCTATGGTTTCGTCAATGTTTCCTTTTTATAAATAAAAAATGAAATAAAATAAAAAAATAAAATCAGTAAAAAGGTCTCTCTCTCTCTTTTTCTCTCTCTCTACCACTACCTCATCTTGTACAAGAGTCACCAAAATATTAGTCCTCGTGGAACACTTAGCAATGCATTAGATAGTGACGTTCCCCCGGAAGCCAATAATCAGATCTTGTTAGCAAGATCAACTTACTGCAGTCTTTCACGGCAGGGGCAGAAAAATATTGTGACTCGCCCTGCTAAGTGAAAACTGGTGGCAGGCTTAATTAGGACATGCAAACTAACAATGATAAAGACACACAGCTATAGTTCTCCTCCACCTACAATTGATGAAATTAACAGAAAATAGACCTGGTGATCACGGGATATTTTACAAATGGTTGGTTGTGGACAGAAAGGATAGACTTTCTACCATCAATTATGTTCTTTTTTCTTTTTCTTTTTTTTTTTTTTGCTTCCAGGGTTATTGCTGGTGGCTGCACCACAAATCCACTACTCCTGGAAGCTATTTTCCCCTTTTGCCCTTGTTGTTTTATCTTTGTGGTTGTTATTGTTGTTACTGATGTCATTGTTGTTGGATAGGACAGAGAGACATGGAGAGAGGAGGGGAAGACAGAGACGGGGAGAGAAAGATAGACACCTGCAGACCTGCTTCGCCATTTGTGAAGCGACCCTACTGTAGGTGGGGGGCTGGGGGCTTGAACTGAGTTCCTTAAGCTGGTCCTTGTGCTTAGCTCCATTGTGCTTAACCCGCTGTGCTACTGCCCGACCCCCCAATTATGTTTTTATAGGTAATATTTCTCAGACACCCACTGAGCATAACATGACACTTATCAGGGTCATTCTAAATTACTACCTGTCAGCCATGTGCATGGTGACTTTATTAAGTTCTTTGGCATCAGTTAAAAATTCTGATTTTTGCTGCACCAAAGCAAAGGACTCTGGGGGAGGGGGAATGAGAAAAGTCTGGGGGCATATTACATAATGGAATTGTGTGCATATGTCAATAATTACACTGTACAGCATTAACCCCCTCGATTAAAAGAAATTCTTATTTTGAAACAGGGAAGAAAGAAAAAGACCAAGTTTATGAATTGTGAGTCGTTGGTATTAACTCAAAGACTCAGCCCTGGGGAGAAAGAAAGGGGGAAAAAAGAAGATCTTTATGACAAAAAGTATTTAATTTCTGCCAAGGATAATCTAAGAAGAGAAGTGAACAGACCTAACTAGATAGATGCCTTTGGCTGCACTATAACAGAGACAGGACCAATATTTAATTTCACAGGGGAAAAAAGATTTATAGACAAGACTTTGAATCAGGTAGAGTCTGACAGCCTTCCCCACCAGGCTGTCAATCAAAGGACTTTAGAAGCAACAAAATCTCCTTCACCCACGAAGACTTCTGATCGTCCGCTCCGAGGATCTCTTGGTCATCTCCACGGATGTTCCCAGACCAAGCTCATCTTTCAGTGAGATCTGCTTGTTGAAGGTGCTAGACGCTGTGCAAAGCTGCCTGTGCAAAGCTGATGTGAATCTTGATGTCAGGGCATGCCCTTGGCTGTGTCACTTTGCATCATGTCTGAATAAGTGGCACCATCTGTTATTAGCAAGGCCCTGTACCACGGTTGGGCAAAGGAAGCCAGGGGAGTGACAAGTCATCCTTGTACCTGGGTCCTTTAATTAATTAATTAGGTAGGTAGACATAGAGAGAAATTTTGAGGGCAGGGGATAGGTAGAAAGATAGATAGGGACAGAGAGACACCTGTTACACTGCTTCACTCACTGCTCGAGAGGCTTCCGGCCATGTGGGAGGGTCAGGGGCTTGAACCCAGGTTCTTATGAATTGTAACATAAGTGTGCTCAACCTGGTACACCACTGCACAGCCCTGAGCCTGGGTCTAAGGAGACTTGTAGCTTCCTCCCTACCTCCTTAGGACATCACTCTCTGATAATGGGGTAGAAATAAGAGGGACTGCCTCAGCTTTGCAGATTCACAAGGTCCTGGAAACTGCTGTTCTCTACGAGGTATCTGAGCAAAATCATTTGTTTACCATTAATTCATTAGTTAATTTTTCAGAGTTCAAACCTTGTAATGGTTGTGTCACTGTCTGGCCTTAGTCCGAGACTTGTACATGGTGATTTCAACATCCCTGGACCAGATTTTTTTGTTTTTCTTATCTATCTATCTATCTATCTATCTATCTATCTATCTATCTATTTTTATTACCACTGGGGCTCGGTGCCAGAATGGCAAGTCCACTGCTCCTGGTGGCCAATTTTTTCTTTTCTATTTTTTTTGTTTGATAGGACAGAGAGGGAAAGAGTACATAGAGAGGGAGAGAGACAGAGAGACAGTCACACTACTTGCTTCACTGCTTGTGAAGTTTTCCCCTTGCAGGTGGGGAACCGGGGCTTGAACCCAGGTCCTGTGCATAGTAACACGTGTACTTAACCAGGTGAACTAGCAGCCAGAGTCAGGAATGACTCTATTCAGGCAGAGATCCAAAGAGAAACGGAGAGGTGGAGGACTCACTGGTGCCAGTGTACCCATGTGGTGTCAGGATCTGAACTTGGACCAGCCACCTGGCCAAGGTAGGTGCCTTACCTGGTGAGCTATCTCTGCTGCCAGAATCACCCCTTTAGTACCCTGCCCAGCAGTAGCTCAGTGGGTTAAATGCACATGACAGGAAACACAAGGACCGGTATTAGAGTCCCAGTTTGAGCCCCCGGCTCCCCACCTGCAGGGGAGTCGCTTCACAGGCAGTGAAGCAGGTCTGCAGGTATCTGTCTTTCTCTCTCCCTCTCTCTCTTACCCTCCTCTCTTGATTTCTCTGTTCTATCCAACAACAACAACAATAATAATAACATCAATAAACAACAAGGGCAACAAAAGGGAAAAAATGGCCTCCAGGAGCAGTGGATTTGTAGTGCAGGCACTGAGCCCCAGTGATAACCCTGGAGGCAAATATTACATATTTCCTGCCTAGAATGTGAAACTCTCCGTGTTGCTCACTGAGCTGTTACCTATTACCATATTACCCTGTAACTGGCTAGGGAGATAGAAAGGAAGAGCTATAGACACCTATTGCACTGTTTCCCTGCTTGAGAGGCTTCCTCCATGCAGGTAGGGCCTGGGGGCTTGAACCCAGGTCCTTGTGAATTGAAAACAGGAACTCAAAGGGAGAGAGAAACTCAAAAGACATCCAATACCAATGGTAGATGTCGTTAAAGTTCAGGGCTCCAGCAGGCCGGGCTAGATATGCGGCGGTAAACAGAGACTTGGGGACACATGGCCGGGAAGCTGTATTTCTTTATTCACGAACAACGATTCATAAACTAACCCAAACCAATCACCACACAGATCTGTCCTGCATCCTTCTCCTCCCGCAGCTGCTCCAAGAACTCCAGAACTACGTAGCATAGGGGGCGGGGAGAAAGAGAGGCAAGAAACTAGCAAGGGCCAAACCAATTCTCCTCACGGGGGGGGGGGGGGGGGGGGGGGGAGAGCGAGACCAAACCAATGTGAAGCATAGCAACAGCTAGATGTGGGATGAAAAGCTTTGTGAACTATCTGTCCCAATGGGATTCAGTAACTCAACCCCCCACCCTCCATGCACAGGAGGTGATGGTATTTGGAGGTGGGGTGTTTGGGGAGGTGGCTATGTCATGAGAAGGGAGCCCTCATAACAAAAGAGATGGGAGACATCTCTCTGGGTCCTAAGAGGACACAGATGTCCCCTGCAATCTGGAGAAGACTCGTTAAGTCAGCTGACACCTTAACCTTGGACTTTTTTGTCTTGCCTCCAGGGTTATTCCTGGGGTTTGGTGCCAGGCACTACAAATACACTGCTCCTGGTGGCCATTTTTTAAATTTTATTTGACAGGACAGAGAGAAATTGACCAGGGAAGGAGAGATAGAGAGGGAGAGAAAAACGAGCACATCACTTATAAAGTGTCCCTGCTGACGATGGGGAGCTGAGGCCTGAACCTGGATCCTGTGTGGGTCCTTACACTTAGTACTATGTGTGTTTAATGAGGTGTGCCACCACCTGGCCCTGTTTTCTGGGTTTTTAAAAAACGTATTTATTTTATTTTATTTTATTTTATAAGAGAGAGACCAGAACTCTCAATTGCTCTGGCATATGAGGAAACTGAGGTCAAACCTGGGGGTCTCAGGCATGCCAGTCCTCTCCTCTTCTCTACTGGTAAAGTACCTCATGTTTAAATAGTAAGTTCTTAGTATTTTCGTCACAGTAACCCAGCAATACTCTGAGTAAGAGTGATTGTACTCTAATCCCTGGCACATAACAGCAGCTCCCAGAACCCTGCTAGTCTTGAGGATGAAGACTTTTCTTCTTGTTTTTTCCCCATCCTCTCTTCAAGCAACTCACACCAAGACTGAACTGTTCACCCTGCATTCGCCAGGGGAGTCATAATCGGGGAAGACTCAGAAATGGCTTGCTCAATAGCTGACCAGTGGTTTGTTTACCATGAAGTGGGTTGGGAGGCAGCCCCGGGCATGTTCTGAGGTTTCTGGGTGAGGTATTGCCTGCTGTTGTCTCAGCTGTAGCACCGCTATCAAAATCTGGGGGTGGGGGATCTGTGGTGTGGGGGGCTTTGGTGACAGGAATCCAGAAACAGAACCAATGGAGAGGGGGGTGTATATAATTATCACATGCATATTTGCATTTCTAGTGAATTGGTAGTTTGTCTTCCAAACATGCGCGCGCGCACACACACACACACACACACACACACACACACACACACACACACACACACACACACGGTGGGGGGGGGAGAGGAGATACATATAGGTTGTTGGGTAAATGCATATACTTATGCCCTGAGAGAAACATCGGCCTAAAGAGTCCAGGAAACTTCTGTTTCTCATCAAAGATCAAAAGTACAACCTCCGTGTTTGGATGAGCAGTGAGGGTGGGGCCCTGGGAGCTGGAGTGGGAGACCCTCAGTGCAGGCCTCTGTGGAAGAGGCTTAGCAATGTCACTGTGCCTCTCATAGCGCGCAGCGACCGCCAGATATCCAGGTATGACAGCTCACCCCAAAGTGGACAGCACCCTGCCGGAAGTTAGATACTGAGCCCCCCAAATGAGTACCAGCCTGGGGCCTGATGGTAAACCATGCTAGGTGGCCCCAGTGCTGCCAGGCTCCAGTGCCCTTTCACGAAAGGCCAAGCGCTTCCTCGTCTCCTGCTGCTGACTCATTCTACCCACTCATTTGTATGGTTGCGAGATGGGCACTCAGAGAGATTCTCTGGCTTTGCTCAAGTCACATAGTCAGATAACCTTGTCCTATTTTGCTTTGTTTTTCCACCAGGGATACCACTAGGGCTCCATGCCCCCAACAGCTCCACTTCTGTTAGCAGTTTCTTTTTACTTGTTATTTTTAGATAAAGGGTGAGAACAAAGGGAGAGAAAGACAAGGAAAGAGAGATACCACAGCGCTGCTCAATTCGGGCAGGTGCTTCCATGTGGTGGTCAGGAGCTCAAACTCAAGTCCTTGTGCATAGTAGTGTGTGCACTATATCACCCCCCCTTGCACACACACCATTCATTTTTGTTTATATTTTTATATTTATTTATTTTCCCTTTTGTTGCCCTTGTTATTTTTCATTGTTGCAGTTATTATTATTGTTGTTATTGATGTCGTTGTTAGATAGGACAGAGAGAAATGGAGAGAGGAGGGAAAGACAGAGAGGGGGAGAGAAAGATAGACACCTGCAGACCTGCTTCACTACCTGTGAAGCAACTCCCCTGCAGGTGGGGAGTAAGGGGCTTGAACTGGGATTCTTACGCTGGTCCTTGTGCTTCACACCATGTGTGCTTAACCCTCTGAGCTACCACCCAACTCCCTCATTTTTGTTTTTAAGCCAGAGCACTGCTCAGCTCTGTCTTATCAGGGTGTGGAGGATAGAACCTGGGACTTCAGAGCCTTTGCATAACCATTATGTTACCTTCATCTCTATTCTCTCACCCCCATTAGCATTGTACTCAGGGAATCTGACCCTCCCATTCCACAGAACCCAACTTCTTCACCACCACAAGTGATAAATGCATACTAGAGGCACGGAAGCCTGCACTACAACTTGATTCTTAAACTAACCAGCAGGCCAGAAGCCCCCTCCCCTCTCCTGCTACTGCCAGATGTTCTTCAAGGTACAAAAACAGCAGCTGGGTAGATAGCTCACCAAGCAGTGCACCTGCTGGCTGTGGCATCGCCATGTGTGTGGCTGGGGTTCAAGTTCCAGCATCACATGGGAGATGTCATCCCCTTTCTCTCTCTTTCTCTCTCTCTCTCTGAGGTGACACATTGAGTAGAGCATTTTGTGTGTATTTGATCTGTAGCATTGCATACGGCAGAGTGATGCTTTGCTTCCTCTCTCCTCCTCTCTCTCCTCTCTCTCTCTCTCTCTCTCTCTCTCACTACTAATAGAGACCAGGCTGTGGTGCACCTAGTTGAGTGTACTCATTATCATGTGAAAGGACCTGTGTTCAAGTCCCGGGTCCCCACCTGCAGGGGGTAAGCTTCACAAGTGATGAAGCAGTGTTTCCGGTATCTCTCTCTCTCTCTCATATGTCCTTCTTCCCTTTCAATTTTTCTCTGTTCTATCAAATATAATAATAATAATAATAGTAAAAGAAACTCCTTGTCTTGCAAATCTGGGAGCTGAAAGGTGATTTCCTTCAGAGGGAACCCAGGGAGAATCTGGCCCCGGTCTCTCTCGCAGCATCTGGTGACATCTATCAACTCTTGCTGTCCTTCGGCTTGGCAATGGATTGGTCTGATGTCTCTCCTCATGCCTAAGTGCCTTTCTTATGAGGATTTCAGTAATGCCAGGTGGGCAGGGTGTGACCTGCTCTAATGAACTGGTCTTAATCAATTACACCTGCAGGACCCGACTCTTCACACTCACAGTACAGTAACCAGGATCTCAAGACACCTGTGGTGGTGTGTGCATGGGGGGCTGATGGTAGAGATTATGGTCCAATCCATCAGGATGGAATATAAAATGTCTAGTGGGATCCTGGTTCCAGCCCCTGGTTCCCCACCTGGAGGGGAGTCACTTCACAGGCGGTGAAGCAGGTTTGCAGTTGTCTATCTTTCTCTGTCTTCCCCTCCTCTCTCCATTTCTCTCTGTCCTATCCAACAATGATGACATCAACAACAATAACTGAAACAATAAAACAACAAGGGCAACAAAAGGGAATAAAAAATAAATATTAAAAAATGTATAGTGGGGGGTCTGGTTGGTGATGCACCTGGTAATGTGCACATTACCATGCACAAGGACCTAGGTTCAAGTCCCAGGTCCCTACCTGCAGGGGAGAAACTTCATGAGCTATAGAGCAGCTGTGTACTCTATACTCTCTCTCTTTCTTTCTCTCTCTGTCAAAAATAAAAAGTAGGGAAAAGAATGGCTTCTGGGAGAACTGAAGTCATGCACTGGATCCCAGTGGTAACCCAGGGGCAAAGTGAAAATGTCTGGCAAATGGTAGGGATTCCATGGTGTTACTTTTGAAGGAATTTCCATGCTTAGTCCTACATACTGCCCTCTACTTCATGATTCTTTGTATCCCATTCATTCTATCACATCAATGCTTCAGAATTTGCAAGAAGCCTAACACACAGGTGGATCTAATCATATCATTCATGATACTTTCAGTTACAGTGACAAGGACTCCATTTGAACCTCATCCCCAGAAAGCAGGGCAGAGGGTAGTTATCAGCTTGAGTGATGCTCTGTTCCAGTAGCTTCAGTTGGGGCTTTGATCCAGAATGCATCCAGCCAGGTGAGGTGACTCCTTATACATCTACTCTGGTCCCACTGGGCCAAAGGGGGAAGGAAGTTCAAGGGCAGACATACTCATGTGCCCAGGTGCCCTCATGCCAAGGATGACCATGTCCCAGTCTATTTAAGTTTGCCTCACTGTTTTTGTAATGTGTTCATTTTAAACTAGATTCTGCTTTATGGGAAAAAAAAGCCCTAACTCAGGTTTAATTTCCCTTGGTGGCAGGGAGGGGTGGGAAGTGCGAGGGAGAGGGAGAGGGAGAGGCAGATTTGAGCTAACCATCAAATCTTTTCCCCCTTCTTTTTGCTGCTTTAAGCAAGCTGGGAAATATTTTCCCCTGAGGGATGATTGTCTGGTCACTCATGCAATAATCATTTTAATGCTATTTGCTTTTCTAAAAAGAAAAAAAAACTCCAAAGTATCTGCATATAGCCCTCCTTACTCTGCCTTTATTTTAATGCACAAGACAGATGCTGTGTCCATGTGTATAGTTTTGTAAGGAATTCAGTTTGTGGTCAAGGATGGGTGAAAATGAGTTGGTGATATCAGCCAGTATTTGTGCCCTGCTGGACTATCCATCTTGCTTTCATTGCATTATTTCTCACAATGGGAGACATTGTCCCCAATTCACAGATGAGGAAAATGAGCCCCAAGAGGCTGAGATGTTGTGATTTATAAGAAGTATATTTGGGAATACCAAGCAAGCTGACAGGCTGCTACCAATTTGCAGGTGCTGTTGTGACACCATCCTGACCTCTCTGGGCAGATGCCTTGCTAGTGTGTCCCAAAGCCTTGCCTCTCCAGAGCCCTTCCCCACTGGGAAGAAATGGAGACAGGCTGGGGGTATGGATTGACCTGTCAGTATCCATGTCCAGCAGAGATGCTTGTTAGGGTTAGGGGTAGGGTTAGGGTTAGGGTTAGAAGTTAGGGTTAGGGTTATTGTTAGTGTTAGGGGTTAGGGTTAGGGTTATTGTTAGTGTTAGGGGTTAGGGTTAGGGGTAGGGGTGGAGGTTGGGGTTAGGGTTATGGTTAGCGTTAGGGTTACGGTTATTGTTAGCGTTAGGGGTTAGGGTTAGAGGTTTTGGTTAGGTTTAGGGTTAGGATTATTGTTAATGTTAGGGGTTAGGGTTAGTGGTTAGGGTTAGGGTTAGTGTTAGGCTTATTGTTAGTTTTACGGGTTAGGGTTAGGGGTTAGGATTTGGGTTAGGGTTAGGTTTATTGTCAGTGTTAGGGGTTAGGCTTAGGGCTTAGGGTTAGGATTAGTGTTAGGGTTAAGGTTAATGTTAAGGTTGCAGTGGCTGGACTTTCCATCTTCTGCACTCCATGGGGAATTTTGGTCCATTTTCCCAGTGGGATATGCAATGGAGGGTTGGGATGCTGAACTCTGGTGTCAGAACTCTCTGGGATTCTGCCCATGTTATTTTGCTGTTTTGATGATCATTGTTGAGTCAGTAGTCAAAAGTTATAAAAAATATCTAAAGTATATTTGTGGCTGGGTTGTGTCCCTCCTGGTTGAGTGCAAGCAGTATAATGATTTAGTACTCAGGGTTTGTGAAGCACAAAACGGAGGGGTGGTGGTGTAGGGAGGCATTCTGTACAAGGAAGAGCGTAAGGGTTAGGGTTAGCCAGTTTGAGCCTGGCTCCTAGTAACAGGGAAAGCCAAAACCGGTTTTGATTTGGATGGTTTAGTTTTAGTTTTAGGGATTGGGCTTTTTGGTGAGGCTAAAAAGGTAAGTTCTTCTGTAACTGTAGCTATTTTTTTCATTAATTGAAGCTGCCCTTTCCGGTCAGCAAGGACCTTGCGGAGGGTGGAAATTTCTGTAAGGGCTCCTGAGCGTGCCCACCTGATAGTAGGATTGTCAAGGAGAGGGTCAGGCTGGAGAGCAGGGGTATAAGTGTTGGGAGGGAGATTAAAGGGAGGAGGACACCAATCGGGATTGTAGTATTTGGCAGCCTCTTTTTCTAGCAAAGCCTCATCCTCCGCGGGAAGTGCTTCAGGAGAGGGGGGATTTTGTAAAACTGGATAGAGGCGGGGGGGGGGGGGGGAAGAATGCTGGGTGTCATTCGCATGTGAATTAGCAATAGGAGGGTCAATAAAGGGAACTTTAGTAAGTGCGGTGGGACCTATAGGGAGGGGGACAGGGCTTTTACTTTCATCAGGTGCTGGGAGGCTTTTATTTTGACTGGGTACTGGGGGATCAAGATCAATAATCACAGAAGGGCATGGGGATGGGGTCTTTGTCCTGGACGGCGGACGTGAAAGTTGCCAGAGGACCTTTTCACCCTCTGTAATAAGGTTTTTAATATCAGGGTGGTTATTATAAACTTTTAAGATATCATTAATTAAATTCCAGTAACAAAAGGCAGAAACAGGTACACGTTCAGGACCAAAAGACTGATAGTGATCATTAAGACAATCACCAATTCTCCTCCAACGTTTCTCATCTATAGTGCCTTCCTGGGGGAACCAGGCGCAAATATTTCCAATATAGTCTAAAAACTTCTTTAATTCTTTTTTTTTTTAACTCTAGTTCTTCGTGTCTTGAGTGACTCCTTGAGTCCTTTAATGAATAAATCTTGTTTGCTAAATTCATGTCCCATGGTTTTGCTTACCTCAGCCGCTGTGACACTCTCCTCCAGATGTGACTCATGGTCGGGTATTTCCGTGGCCATCTCTGCGAGTCTTTGCATTACCCCCTCGGCTGCGATGACTCAGTGAATTTGGGTAGGTCTACCCTCTCGATCAGCGGAGTTCCTAGGTCCAGAAGGCTTCTTCACCCCACGCTCAGGTGCCAGAATGCCCCGAGCAGCAGGGCGGTGAACAGGGGCTAGGAACCTAAAAGACCTGGAATGATAGGGGCATGAGACACGAAAGAACGACAGCAAGACAAGTTTCTGATCAAGCTGCAAAATTTTATTGTGTTCACAGGCATTATAAGGCTTTGGGGAAGGAGAGGGAATGCTGGGGGGGGGGGGAGGGGGAGCAAACTTCAAAGCAGAATGTTCCTTTCAACAAATGGCTGAAACCATGTTTGTTACCACAACTGTGTGTTGACTCACTTGATTACTGATAAATGGTTTACCTGAGAGGAAATGGCCTGCCTAGGGGGGGAATTAACACTTGTCTCGAGGGATTCCATTGTTTCAAAGCTTATCATCTATTAAGCAGAGAAATGGCTCCTGGCAAAGAGGAAACCAGAAGTGTGGGAAAGGGTGCCGCTGCCCATGAGTCTAGGCCATTGTATCCATGAGAGTCTGAGTGGGTAGACCTCAAGTTCTCCCCCTTCCCTGGTAGAGACATGGCAGGTTCCCCCCCCCCGACCTTGTGAACTAATGATGGATGGCTTCTCCAGATGGGGCTACTTTTCTGTATGTGCCACTCTGTCCCCTTAAACAAAAGGGTATGAATTACTGTGTATTGTGTATGGCCAACTTGAAAACAGCCACAAATATCCTGATCTTACTCAATTGCTCCCTTCCCTCCTGCCCTGAAATGCCTGTAATTTACCCCCAGAGAAAATTACATTGTTGAGCTCATAACCAACCTTGTAAGGTAACTTTCCAGTTGTGATCAAATACTTTGTAGGTCAAGATGTAACTATACATTGTGTTGCATTGTGTTTGGGTTAATGATTACCTCAACCTTCTTTCTGGTATATCTGCTTACTTGACTCTTGCTTGAACCTTCTTTCTGATATATCTGCTTTCTTGAATTTCCCTAATAAATGAATTGACCTTCTGAGGCTTCTCCCGGGGCTGCATAAGTCTGGTGTGGCTTCTTCCTCTCTGCGCACTATGCCCTCATCATGGAGAACCACCCTAGATCTCCCAGGGGGCTGCTTCACCCTCCATCGCCAGTGGCCAGGGAAGCTGGTGACCTGGAGCAAACTGCACAGAGGGTGGAGAGTGAAGGGGGTAGAGTGGGGGGGGGGTCAGGAGCAGCTTGCTGGGGCTCTGTCATTTGAACAGATGCTTGAAATAATAAAACCTGGTCGAAACCAGGGGAAACTAAGGGGACCACAAGTGCGAGGCCCCAAGGTTGGGTCAGACTTCATGCGTGTTCCAGGAAACATGTGATGAGCCCTGGGAGGAAGGCAGAGGGAAGGAAGTAGATTAGAAGTTGTCAGAGACAAGTGTTCTAGAACCTTTTAAGAACATGGCACGATGTCTAGAGGTCATTCCAGGTAACTGGGAAGTTCTTGGGGGTGTTTTAGTGAGGGATTTATGCAATATGACTTATTTTTTAAAAAAATTAAAATTATCTTTATTTACATATTTATTGGGTAGAAACTGTCAGAAACTTAGAGGGAAGGGGAGGGTAGAGGGGGAGATAGACAGAGAGACACTTGCAGCCCTGCTTCACCACTTGCAAAGCTTTCCCCTTGCAGGTGGAGACCAGGGGCTTGGACCTGGGTCCTTATGCACTATAACATGTGCTCTCAACCAGGTGTGCCACCACTCGGCCCTACAATATGACTTTAATATCCAAAAGTTTGTCCTCTCTAATTATATTAGATAATGACATACAGGTTTCTCTTGTTATCGAAAAAGGCAATGTTTCTTTTAAAAGCTTTTTATTTATTTAATGTATATATATTTTTTTGTCTCCAAGGTTATTGCTGGGGTTTGGTGCCTGGACTACAAACCCACTGCTCCTGGAGGCCATTCCCCACCCCTTTTGTTGCCCTTGTTTATTGTTGTTGGATAGTACAGAGAGAAATCAAGAGAGGAGGGGAAGGGGGGAGAGAAAGATAGACACCTGCAGACCTGCTTCACCACCTATGAAGTGACCACCCTGCAGGTGGGGAACTGGGGGCTCAAACCGGTATCTTTACGCCTTCCTTGTGCTTGGTGCCATGTGTGCTTAACCCACTGTGCTACCACCCAGCCCCTTTTAAAAGCTTTTTAAATATTTTATTTATTCATTCACTTTTGGAATAAAGACCTAGAGAAACTGAGAGAAGAGGGGGAGATAGAGAGGAAGAAGAAAGAGAGACACCTGCAGACCTGTTTCACCTTTCTTGAAATGTTTCACTGTTGGATAGTATGCCAGCTCCCCCTGGCTTCTGCTTAATCATATGCCTATATAGGGATAGATTTAATCCCATTCAAAGCTTTGGTCTATTTACATAAATCACTTTTACATAAAGCACTCCCTCCAGGGCATTGGTGGTTCAGTGATAGGATTCTCGCCTGCTCCGCCCCCTCCTTGTCACACTCTGATTTTCACCAGTCACTTTTCTCTCCACCCTCTCTATATCACATCCTGTTTCCACCCTACTTGGAGAGTATAAAAACAGCTGCTCTTCTGATTAAAGACACTTGGAAATTGCTTTCCGGCTCCGAGAGTTCCAGAGTGTATCTCCTGCGAAGTTAGTGCAGCAAGAGTTCCTGATCCCTCTCCCATGCAGCAGCCTAAATCGGCTCCAGTTGAGTTCTCTCCAACCCAGAGAGCACTAGCTCGGGAAGAAGCACCCTCAGGCTCTCCCGGCATTTCACCCCCTGCTCACCACAACTGCAGGTGGGGAGTGGGGGCTTGAACCCAGGTCTTTGGGCATAGACGTGTGTGTGCTCAACCAAATGCATCACCACCTGGTCCAAGTGCAGTGTTTCTATTTGGTATGCTTTGGTAGGTTTATTTTATGGCCTGGGAACGTTTGAAAGATTATCTATACAGATGAAAGGAAATGGTACTCCCACATCTAAGGAAGGAAGGAAAAAAAGGAAGGAAGGAAGGAAAAAAAGGAAGGAAGGAAATGATTGAGCCTAAGAAATCACGCTACAACAGGGACATGCTGTTTCAGATAGAGATGGGCACTTGCACTGCTTGTAACAGAGCCCGATGATAATATACAAGTGGTTGGAATTCTTGGATGAAATTCTCTAGTGTTTGGCAGAGTCCCATCATCTCAGATATTATATGCAGGGTTTTAAAAAAATTTTTTTAAAAAAATTGTGAGATAGTAAGATTACAGTATATAATTCCATATCACACCCACCACCTAATTCTGTATCGCTACCTTCCCACCTCCCAAAGATAACTGCTACAGTTTTCACAAGTTTTAGAAACTGTCTGCTTCCTTCTGCTTCCCCCCCCCAAGTTCATGTAAATGAGATCTCTAGATTCCACATATGAGTTAAACCATCTGGTAACTGTCTTACATCTCTTTAATTATTTCACTAAGTATAATCATCTCCAGTTCCATCCACTTTGTCCCAAAGGACATAATGCTTTTTGATTACAGAGTAGTATTCCAAGGAATATACATCCCATAACTTCTTTAGCCCATCATCTGGTGATGAGCATCTAGGTTGCTTCCACTCTTTAGCTATTGGGAATAATGCAGCTATGAACATATATCCCATATGTGCGTATGTCCCTTCAAATGAGTGTTTCAGTGAGTGTCCTTTGGATAAATGCCCAAGAGTGGTATTGCTGGGTCACACAGTAACTCCATTGTTATTTGTTTAAGGACTTTCCATCCAGTCTCCAAAGAAGCCGCACCAGTTTGCATCCCCACCAGCAGCAGAGCGGAGTCCCCTTTTCCTCCACAACCTTGTTGAGAGAGGATTTTGATAAACTGTTGTGCCCTCTTCTCTCTCAAGGGCTAGGAGAGGGCATGGAGTGAGCAGAATGGACTGGTATGAATCAAACATTGGTGTTGGCTGACCAGAGTGCTACCTCTCAGTTCCCACAGAGCACGCAGGCTGTACATCTGTGACTTTGAAGTAGTGGTTCCCATTCAGAATGAGTGTCAGTCATTCAGGGATGGTGTGTGTGTGTGTGTGTGTGTGTGTGTGTGTGTGTGTGTGTGTGTGTGTGTGTGTGTATCATGGACAGGCGCTCTGAGTGTGGTCTTCTGAGGAGACACATTCTGTGCCTTCCCACGTTTTGCTGAGTGTCCCCATTCACAGCGGAAACTTCTTCATTCAGAGTGCTTGGGTCCCCAGTCCTTACACTCCTATATTACAATTCCAGTCTTCATAGTGATGGTATCCAGAGGTAGAGTCTTTGGGAAGTGTTTAAGGCATGAAGTCCTCATGAATGAGATTAATACATTCTTCTTCTCTTTCACCACCACTACCTCCTCCTCCTCCTCTTCCTTCTTCTTCTCCCTCTCCTTCTCCTTCTCCTTCGCTCCTCCTCCTCCTCCTTCTTCTGCCTCCAGGGTTATTAATGGGGTTTGGTGCCTGCACTATGACTCCAGTGCTTCTGGCAGCCATTTTTTCCATTTTATTGGATAAGACAGAAAGAAATTGAGAGGGGAGGGTGAGATAGAGAGAGGGAGAGAAAGATAGACACTTGTAGACCTGCTTCACTGCTTGAGAAGTGACCCCCCTCCCTGCAGGTGGGGAGCCAGAAGCCCGAACTCGTATTCTTAGTTGAGTCCTTGCACTGTGTGTGCTTGACTTGGTGCACTACCACCCGCCTGGGATTAATATCTTCTAACAAAAGCCCTAAAGAGCCCTCGTCCTTTCTGCCATGTGAGAAAGCAAAGGTGGTGAACCAGAGACAGGCCAGCACTGCTGGCTATGAGCTTGAACTCCCCAGCCTCCGGACCCATGTAAAATAAATGTGGGCTGCTGATAAGCTACCTTATTGTGTTTTGTTATAGAAGCCTGAATTGACCAAGAGAGGACACAGGCTGCTTGCCAGATATTGGACCCGACAATGCACTTGCGTTTAGAAAAGTTATTAGACATGTTAACAGAAAAACCATTGAAATTTCATTTACCATCTCCTTGATATGAAGCCCCTGCTAATTTTAGGTGAATATGCCTCTTTCTCTGTAGAGATTGGTCCAGTGCATCAAAATTGGCATTCACAGGGTAAAAACAGACTCTTCTCAAACTGGAATTTTACTGAACGGGGGAGACAGGATGCAAATCTCGATTCTCTGCCAGCTGGGAGGAAGCAGACCGGAAATTCAGAGTTGTAGGGCCCTGGGCTTGGGCAACGTGCTAGAACGTGAGGCAGATATGCCCATCACTTATCTTGGCAGATAGGGAATTGGAATTTCTGAGGAAAGCTTTGCACCAGACACACAGACCCGATAAATACTCTCAGGCTGAGCTGAGTCCCCAATGCTGCTCTCTAACAGGCTCCAGAGAGGCCCACCATGGAGCCACATTCTGGACTGTCCTTTCCTCGTCTTTCCTTTGTTCTCCTGACCAGTAGAACTGACACAGGATGATTCTAGCATGCTTCCTTGGTGCCAAGGCTGTGAGATGGTAGAAAAGGGACTATGAAGACTCAGCTTCTTAAGTGGATTCAGCTGCTGGTGTTGCCACTTACTTTATTATTATTACTTTTATTTATTTATTGGATAGAGACACCCAAAAATCAAAAGGGAAGAGGATAATAGAGAGGGAGATTTGACTTTAGGGGCCAGGCAGTGACACATCTGGTTAAGTGCCCACATTTGTAAGTTCAAGTCCCTAGTTCCCCCCCTTCAGGGGGAAAGCTTCATGAGTAGTGGAGCAGGCAGGGCTGCAGGTGCCTCTCTGTCTGTCTCCCTCTCTGTCTCCCCTTCCCTCTCAATTCCTCTCTGTCTCTACCCAATAATAAATAAATAAAAACAATTTTAAAAAGCTAAAAAAAAGAGAGAGAGAGAGAGTGAGAAAGACAGAGACACATGCAAACCTGCTTCACCACTTGCAAAGCTTTCCCCTTGCAGGTGGGGACCGGGGGCTTGGACCCGGGTCCTTGCACATTGTAACATGTGCACCCACCCAGGTGAGCCACCACCCGGCCCCTCCCTCTTTCTTTATATTTGATATGACAAAGAAATTGAGAAGGAAGAGGGGGAGAGCTGGGAGAGAGAGAGGGAGAGAGAGAGAGAGAGAGAGAGATGAATCTGCTGCACTGCTTTACTGCTTGTGAAATTTCCCTCCTGAAGGTGGGGAATGGGGGCTTGAAACCAGGTCCTTGTGCCCACTTGGGTGTGACACCACCTGGCCTCAGTATATATATATATATATATATATATATATATATATATATATATATATATATAAAACCTGTCACTAGGGAGTTGCCACCTAGTAAGACATTGGCATAACTGTAATGGATGACCAAGGGTGACAGTAGTTTAATCAGTATGTGGGGAAGAGACCAAGCGAGTTGTGATGGGCACAGCCCAGTACAGAGTCTCAACACTGCCTGCACTAGACACTGCTAGATGCTTGCAGTGACTCTGGGAACCTTCCTTCCCAGGTGAAACTTCCGCAGACTTGTGACTTCCTTCCAATCTTCTTGGGGGCTCCCTTTGGGCTATCAGGCTGTGAAATGTCACCCATGGGTGCTCCTGTGGGCAACGTCAGCTAAATACCAACTGCCAGCCACTGGAGTGAGTCATTGGCCACAGTCCAGTCCAGTGAGGCCCCAGGAGACTCCCGCTGTACAGCGGCCTTGTGACATAGAGGAATGCCTTGCAGACCTACCGTGTTTGAGGAGATCACCTACTGTTGCTTTAATTTTTTTATTAGTGATTTAATAATGATCAACAAGACCATAGGATAAGAATGGTATAATTCCATACAATCCCCACCACCAGAGTTCCTATCCCCTCCATTGGAAGGCTTTCCTATTCTTTATCCCTCTGAGAGTATGGACCCAGGATCATCATGGGGTGCAGAAGGTGGAAGGTCTGGCTTCTGTAATTGCTTCCCCACTGGACATAAATGTTGACAAGTTGAGTCATACTCCCAGCCTGTTTATATCTTTCTCTAGTGGGGCAGGGCTCTGGAGAGGTGGGGTTCTAGGACACATTGGTGAGGTCGTCTGCCCAGGGAAGTCAGGTTAGTGTCATGGTAGCATCTGCAACTTGGTGGCTGAAGAGCATTAAGATGTAAAGCAGAACAAATTGTTTAATAATCAGGAACCTAAAGGTGAGAATATAGTAGATGAGATTTAGGGTCTTCATACTGGAAGAAGCCAGGGAGTCTATTTTTGGCATATTCCAAGGGGCCTATGAGTTTACTAATCTTTCGTCTGAGCCCCACAACTACCAGGCAGGTGGGCTAAAGGTATTGTCTGGGGAGATGGTGTCAGAGTTGGGAAGCTGCTTTAATTTTTAAGCAGGAAGCTTTGGGGGGTGAGTCGCGTCATCACAGTGATTCAAATAGGAGATTAGAAGTGCTTATTTTGAATCAAGTGATCCTAGTAGGTTTCCTGGAAGAGTGGGACTTGAGAATGTCCCCGGAGGAAAAGGGTGTGATCAGTCACTGCAAAGAGAGGGTAGAGTGAGAGGCTGGTGGGGCAGGCTGAGCTGCTCAGGCTGCCGCCAGACCAGAGCCACTGGGGGGAACTGGGGAAGAAGACAGAGCTGAGAGGGTGTCTCAAGGTCAGATTGTGGTGGCTTTGGGGACAGGGTCAGTTTGCTGCCAGACAGAAAAGTGCATTTCTGCTCTTGGAGTAAAGGAACTGTGTGGGCAACGGATGGGGACTCAGAGGAGGGAGGCAGGGAATATACACATGGAAACTAGAGAACAGTTGGAATTCCCAAAAGGCAGTAAGGGGTGGGCTGGGGTGATTCACCAGGTAGAGCACATGTTACCATGCATAAGCACAGGGTTTAAACCCTGGGTCCTCACCTGCAACGGAGAAGCTTCATGAGTGGTGAAGCAGTGCTGTAGGTGTCTCTCTTTCTCTCTTCCCCTTCCCTCTCAGTTTCTCTCTGTCTCCACTGAAACAAAAAAAAGAAAGGGAGAGAAAAAGGGGGGGCAGGAGAAGTGGCTTTATTATGCTAGCACAAAATTCCATCTATAACCCTGGTGACAATATAAATAAATAAACAAATGAATAAATAAAGACAGTGGATTTCACAGCCAGGAAAATAGCTCAACTATTTAAGCATTGGACTTGAGGGCCGGAGGGTCTCAATTCTGTCCCCAATACTACATTAGTGGTGCTCTGGCTTCTCTCTCTGCCTCATATAGGTCTTTCTTTCTCTCTCTATCTCTCCCAGCTCTTTTCTCTTATTGCCATCAGGATTATCGCTGGGACTCTATGCCTGCACTGCGAATCCACTTCTTCCCGACAGCCATTTTTTTCTATTTTATTTGATAGGACAGAGAGAAATTGAGAGGGGAGCAGGAAACAGAGACAGAGAGAGACAGAAAGAGACACCTGCAGACCTGCTTCCTGACTTATGAAGCATCTCCCCAGTCAGTGGGGAGAGTGGGGGCTTGAACCCGGGTCCTTGCGCATGGTAATGTGTGCATGGTAATGGTTGTGCCATTTCCCGGACCCCTCATATAGAATTTTCATTAAGAATGCACACAATCAACACTAAAACAAACAAACAAACACATAAATACATTGAAACAGTGGGACTGGAAGTTGCCCTGACGCCAGGGGCGGTCCATCTGACATGCGCAGTAGAAGCCCCTCTCCCTTGGCTTGTGAGACTCCCCAGCATGGTGCGCTGGCCCCTGCTGCCCCCTTCTCTATCCCCTGCCCTTTCACTTGTGAGCCTGTGGCCCCATTGTGTTCCTGGCTGCTCGCTCGCAAGGGCCAGCTACCCTGCAGAGGCTCCCAGCTCTTTTCACTCAGGTCACTCAGCTTCTCAGAAGGCTCCCAAGTCCCATCGGTAGCTCCTTCCATCCCCCCACTTTTCCCTTGCCTGCCCTGCACTTTTTCCCAGTACTCATGCATGCATGCATGCATGCATGTGTGAGTTCTTTTAGTCTGGAAGATGCCCTTTGCTTTTGCTATGACATAGTTTTATTTTACGTTTAATTTTATTTATTTTAAAGACACTGTCCAGAGCACTGCTCAGCTGTAGTCATGGTGGTGCTGGGGATTGAACCTGGGACCTCAGAGTCTCAGCTATGAAAGTCTTCAGCATAACTACTATGCTATCTCTCTGGCCCTCTTATTATTATTGGTTTACAGGACAGCTGTTGACACATGGGTACAATCTCTCATCTCTTCATGATAGGTGTCTGCAAAACACTCTCAATCCCAGTTTAGGCTCCCCTCCACCATCATGCACCACGGGGCCCCTTCCCATCAAACCTCTCCCTGTCCCCTCTCCCTAGTCTTTAGCCTTGGCGCAATACCTCGAGCTTTTGGAGCAATACCTTGAGTTTTACTTTATGCTCTATTATTTTTTAAAATAGATTTTATTTGCTAGAGTAGTCTCAGGTTCTCAACAAATATAAGCAGAAACTACCCAGAGTTTCTATATGCCCCTCCCAGTATATACATGCGGCCCCTCCCCAACACACCCTTAGCCCCACCTCCACCAGAGAGCCATTGTCATAAACCAGTCCCTCAGGGATTGACACTTTGGGATTATCCAGAATGTACCACGTCCTCAGACCATTCTTTCCATGGTTTCAGGCATCTGCCCACCATCACTGTATTTATTGTGCAGTGTTTTCACTGCCCTAGAAACTTCACCTGTTGGTTCCACCCTCTCCTCCAGTGATTGTCTAATGACCTCCATAGTTTTGCTTCTTCGAGAATCTTACACAGATGGGACCAAGGATTTCAGAATGCTTTCCTTCACTCAGCTGTTGGCATTTTTTTTTTTAATTTTGGGGGGGGATTAATGGTTTATAATCATCAATAACCTACAGTAATAAAAAATAAAATACAGTAGTTTGTACATGTACAACATTTCTCAGTTTTTCACAGAAGAATTCAATCTCTCTCTACGGTCTTCTGAAACCATATTCCAGAACCTGAACCCTTCCTCTCTCCCCAGAGTCCTTTACTTTGGTGCAATACACCAAACCTAGTGCAAGTTCTGTTTTGTGTTTAGCAATAGGCATTTCACTTTTTCTTTCCCTGTTTTTCCTTAGCTTGATAGCTCATTCTTTTCAGCGCTGAGTAATACTCTACCATCTGCATATTTATTCACTCACTTGCCCACTGAAGTTTGTTTTGATGGCTTTCAAGTGTTCAATTACAAATGGAGAAGTTATAGACATCTATGTATAGGTTTTTGAGATGACAGTTTCCAGCTTCTTTGGGTAAATTCCAAGAAGACTGATTGCTGGATCATCTGGTTAGAGTGCGTTTTGTTCTGTAAGTAAATGCTAGATTGCCTCCACCTTAAGATAGCTACTTATAACTTGCCTCCCTTGAATTGAATTGAACATAAGCTCTATGAAGACCAGGATTTGGTCTAATGCTTAAAGTCACACCCGGCATATCATGAACCCTCATAAAAAAAATTACAACAAAACTAATGAACAAACAAGTCCTAAGGGTTAAGGTATCTTGTTCCTTCTCAGCCACGGGGATTCATGGGTCTTAGTTTTCATTCTCCTCAACCTTTTCTGCTTCCTGCTATTCCCAGGCAAGTCCTCCCTCCTCTCCTCACTCATCAGAGCGTTTATCTTGTAGCTTCTGCTGACTCATCGCCCAAGCTTACTCAGTCCTCCTGCTCCTGCCTCTCCCAGAGCATCTGTCCCACTTCCTTCCCTTTTCCAACCTCCCAGTTCTCCAGCTGAGATCCCAGAGCCAGAGAGTCCGAGCTGGCTAGTCCACTCTCCATGGAGGCAGAGAGCTTGAATCTCTGACTTGTGACCTGGGACAGAGGTTCTCACTAAAGTAACCAGCTATGTCCCCAGGCACAGAACACTCCAAATGATCCAAACCTGGACAGCTATTGTTGCACCCAGCAGGGACCCTGGGATGCAGCAGAGACCTTTGATGACCTTTTGGACTGAGTTCCAGAGCCAGGCAGGCTGAGTAATGTATATTTTAGGGTGTGTTGGCTGACCACCCAGGTGTAACCTGAAACTGACAGGAGAGTGGGCAAATGCAAACTTCTCTGCACAGGAGTGGAACTTGCTAATAAGCCCAGGGACATACACAGAGCCTTTCCCTTGGGGGACAGCAAGGCATGTTTTCTGCACATACACCCCGCCACCCACCGCCCCCAATGTTCAAAGTTTATATAAGAGACTTTAACTGGGTTTAATCATATGCACGGTCCAGATGGCTTTAGAAACACATTTTATTTCAGGGACATGTTCTTGGTCAGCTTCTGGGGACCAGAAAGATACGTGGCACCCACATTTCTAAGGGGGTGGTGTCTAATTGTTGGGGTCACGTTCCTTTGACTGCTTCCCTCAACTGGAAGACACTTGAAAGCTCCGGAGAAGAGCAGTGATTGTCCTGCGGCAGTGTAGAAAGACAGCCAATCGGCTAGGGCGTGGCTAAGGCAGTAAGGCAATGTTAGTGGTTCCTGGGAGACCAGTAAAGAGGTCAAGGTTGCGGCTGAAGGAGCTTCATGCCAAGCCACTGTCAGCAAAGGTGACAGGAAGGGAGCAGCAGCAGATGCATCTTGAGCCTCAAGATGTCTCTCAGGTACGAGTCCCGCAGGAAAATTGGGTCTAGACAGCCAGTCCTGCAAATCAGGGAAACAGTAGCTAAAACTGCAGCGTGTCCCGCACAGACAGGAACTAAACCAACACTGGTTTCTAGGGATGTCACTTGGATACCCAGAGCTAATCAAAGAGAGAAGACTCGCCAGCTGATGTACATCAGAAATTTTTATTCAGATGGGCAGGTACTCAGAGAGCTACTGAGTCGTCCCCCCCACACCAAGTACCTGGGGGGGGGTGTGTCTCAAGCATCTGGGGCCAGAGGAGCCAGTTTTAGCTCCCAGTTTGCTCCAAAGCCCAAGCTTCTAGTCTGTTTCACTGCGGAAAGTAATGATACTCCTTGAGAATCCACAATGTTCTAAAAATACATCCGCTGGGCTGCAGTGCCACAATTAGTAGAGCTGCTGTCCCAGGGAACCCTCATCACCATTTTGCTTAGATCAGAGAGTGGATTAACTTTGATGTCTGTCTGAACCCTGCGCGAGACACCACCGGTGGGCTGCTTCCCGCAAGCATTCAATCTTCACATCCAAGGGAAGCCGTAGAAAGCACTAGCTAGGATCCCTGGCCAATTTTTCCCCCCTGTGATTGAGATGAAAATAGGCGCCCTAGGAACTCTGGGTCTATTTGACTTGCATCCTCCTTCCCTCCATCCACGGAGCTCCATCTCCCTTTGCACACCCCTACCCCTCCGCCCCCCCCTTCCTTTTGCGGTGTGCAAACAGTAGCACAACATCCATGCCCCTGAGCTCTTTATCTGAGTCCTATGTTGGAGGTAATGGGGCTTTGATTAGACCCACACCTCCGCTGATTAACTCCAGCCCAAGAGAGCTAGCGGGGAGCCTGTGGGGTGGCCTGCAGAATATAATCAGCCGCTGATGCCTGGACTGCAGGGGTGAACTGGGGGTGAAGCCCTAGGTGTATGGGCAAAGGGGAGAGACTGCTATCGAAACACTGGTGTGGAAGGAAATCCATTGCCACACGGTCTGTCCTTATGCTGCTCCTAGGGGTGGGTTAGGGTCGGGCAGAGGCCTTAGGGGAAAGGTTTCCTGAACAGACTGTCTACACATTGCTCGGGACAAAAACAACTATTGTGCAGTGGATTACAATAGACCCCGATGCAAATGAAGCATCCTGGAATGACCAATCACTGCTGGCCTACCAAAATGGCTAATGGAAGAAAGGGATGACTTGCTCCCATTTAGGTCCTCCAACAGCATTTGGTAGGACTCAGTGACATGCTGGTGGTAAAGAACTGTTTTCATCATGACAGTGCTCACAAGCAATGCAAATGGCCCCAGTGGCTTATGTCATTTGTGTAAGTGACTGCAAAGAGTACATCCTTTCTGCTCATCTGCATGAGGGGACAGGGAAGTCTCTGCTTACCTGCCCCATTGCCTGGGAGAAGGTGGCTTATCTGCTCCCTTGTGCTGTCCCAACCTCAGTCAATGTTGCATGACCCTTGGAATCAAGGCCTTAGTTCTCAGTGACTTGGTGTATCAGGTAGGACAGTGCTTGAGTTGGAACTCCTAGTGACCAAGCCACTGAAGTCACTTACCTGTGGTGAGTTCACCTGGAAGGAACGCGTTCCATCAGAGGGGTGAGGGGAATTAACTGGCTCAGGCTACTGGGAGGTATATATAGGCTTGGAGCCTAGTTCAGGTATGACTGACTCCAGGGGTACAGAGGTAATATCAGTCTCTGATTCCTCTCCAGCTCTGTCTCTCCTTTTGCTGCACCATCTTCATTCCTAAGTCTCTAAATGGTGCTCCCTGGTAGCTCCGGCGTCTTGTCCCCTCAAGTTCAAATGCAGTTTTCTAGGGGTTGTGATAGACTGTGGTTAGCTCCAGCTGGGTCGTGGGGCCAGGAGGGGGCAGCACTCTGGAGGACCAGATCTGGATCCTTATGCCCATCAGTCCCCATGGTAGGGGAGCTTGCTTAGACTTAGTGATATGCTTAATTCACAGAACTGAGAAAAAGCCAGAACAGGGATGGTGGTGGGGAATTGAAGACACAACTGATTTTGCATACTGACAGTACAAGAGAAGAATGGTTTCCCTAAAAGATATTCTGGGTATTGTTATCAGAAGAAGGGAGGTGGCTGCTGGGTAGCTGAGGCACTGCCTCTGGGCATTTCACATCATGTGATACACAAAGCCTGCACCACAACCTCTGCTCGCAGAGGCCTCTGTCCTCACCCTGCTTTGCCCCTACAGCCACCCCTCTTCCTCCTCAAAACTGCTGCTGTCCACAGGGACCTATCACTCACCAGCAGACAGGCTGCCCAGGTCATCTGCTGTCTGTGTATGTCTTGTCCTCTTCATTGGCGTGGCAGGAGCCAGTTATTCATTGCCGTATCCCTGGGAGCACTCCACCTGGTGCTTGGGGCATCACAGATAGCCCACAATTCAGCAGCCAGATTGAACAACTGATTTGTATGCTTTGAGAATCCAAGAGGTAGATAGGTGGTGGCTTGATTCAACCACAAAGAGGAAATGTGCTCTCTCCCAAGATTTTTTGAAAGATCACAGGTCTTTTCTGACTTAAATAGCGCAACTGGGGTCAAGTCAAATATTCTCCATGCCTCAGCTGCTGGCTGGTACCATCCTTCTTTATAGAGGACTGAATGAAAGCTCAGGGAATCTTAATTTCAGCTGCCTAGTGCCGTTGGGTAGACTCCTATAGGCACTGTCCCACCTGCGGGTGGGCTGAGGGAAGAGGAGGAAGCAGTGGACCCCACCCCAGGACATAAGGCAAGAGTTCCTGGGTACTACCAGTGGGATTGACTGCGGGCCCTCTGCCCTGCACTGAAGCACACATTCATTTGCAGTTCTGCTACTGAGGAAAGGTTTAACAATCAACATGCCTCCGAGTTGTGTTGGCTGATAACCCTCCCTGGTTCTGGTCTCAAAATCCCCCTGCACCATCCTGGAGCAAGGTAACCTGCCACTTTGCTTCCAATTCTTCTCTGATAGCACTTGAGGATGTCAGGTCTCTTGCCCAAAGCCACGCAAATGGATTTCCTATGTCAGTAAAATGGGCTGATGATCACTGAGTGTGCGAGCTAGTGAGAGAGCTTTCTGTTCAGGAAAGGGGGAATACCTCGAAAGTGAGGTCTGGAGAGTGGTGGGTGGGTGGAGAGGCTGAAGGAGAAAGCAGGCCACAGCAGGGGAGGGGACAGAAAAGGAAAACTTGTACTGGATTTGGTGTATTGCACCAAAGTAAAAGACCCTGGGGCAAGGGGAGTGTTCTGGTCCGGGAACTTGATGGTGGAGGAGGAGGACCTAGGTGGGGGAGCAGAGTGTTACGTGGAAAACTAAAAAATGCTACACATGTAGTAACTACTGT
The DNA here is from genome assembly GCF_950295315.1 of Erinaceus europaeus. Taxonomy (NCBI): domain Eukaryota; kingdom Metazoa; phylum Chordata; class Mammalia; order Eulipotyphla; family Erinaceidae; genus Erinaceus; species Erinaceus europaeus. The sequence goes on along the minus strand of NC_080164.1, from coordinate 166,684,670 downwards.
ATTTGACTGTTGACTGTAAACTATTAATCCCCCAATAAATGAAATTAAAAAAAAAAGAAAAGGACAAGTAGATGCAGCACAGAAAGATGAACCTCCACTCTTAAGTGGCTCTGCCAACTCTGGACCCCACCCACGCCAGGCCCCGCCCACAGTCCCATTCTGCCCTTGACCTCGCCCACTTTCAGGCCCCGCCCACACACCATCTTGCACCCTAGCCCCGCCCACACAGGCCCCGCCCCTCCTCTAGCCCCACCCACGTGCAGAACCCGCCTCCTGCCCCACCCCCCAAGGCCCGGAAGCGAAAGCCGGTCTGCTGCTTCCGTGCGGGGTCACGACCCGGGCGGCGGAGCTGGGACTCCGAGAGTTCTGGGGCCTCTCAGCGGGCCGGGTCGGTCCGGCCCGTCGCCATGTCTCGCAACCTACGTACTGCGCTCATTTTCGGCGGCTTCGTCTCGGTGATCGGCGCCGCCTTCTACCCCATCTACTTCCGGCCCCTCAGACTGCGGGAGGAGTACAGTGAGTGACCTCTGACCCCGCGCGGTGACCCGGCCCCGGCCCCCCTCCCCCTCCCGCCCGCCGCCAGCACGTGGGGCTCCGGCTCCCGGGGCGAGTCCTGGGCTGCGTGCAGCTGGGGGCCGCGGACGAGGGACCCGGCCTGCAGGGTCTCAGCGCACATTACTGCCCTCAAATGTCAGTTTCTCCAGCTTCCCGCGCACATAGTAGGTCAGCACGAAATACTGGTTCATGCTCCTTGTGGACGTTGACACTCGACTCTCGAGCTGTATCGGGTTAGGCTGAACTGCGGCGTTTGCATAGTGGGCGCTTTGAGGCCGGTGCCAGTGCCCATTTTACAGACGGAGAAACCGAGGCTCGGAGCGGTTATGTAACAGGCCCCAAGGTCCCACACCTAGTAAGTGATCCGGCAAATATTCCAGCCCAGGTCTGTCTCCAGAGCTTCTGCCACCTGTCACACTGCACAGGTGCACCCTGGGGTCCCCTCCTTCCCCTGAGCTTGCAGGTGTGTTAATTGTACTTCATTTCCGCCCCCAGAGATGCCTTTGGTAAGCGAAACCTAAACAGCGAGCCTGCGTCTTTGGAGTTTTTTTTTTATTTTTTTCCCTCACCTTTTTTTCCTTCTCTCTTCTCCCTCAGCCTTAGCCTGGGTTTTTTGTTTTCTCCTACCCATTCTCCCTCCATTTTTCCAAGTCTGGTCGCTCACCTGACGAACATCCTGGGAGTAATTTTCCTCCTTAATCACTCAAGTCCTATCACTCTAAAAGCCAAACTCCCCTTCCCTGAGACCTATGCCTCAGCAAGGATTAGCAGTCTGATACATCTGAAACCATCTGTCAGAGGGAAAATATTAGGCATTAGAGGCTCATTTTGTTCTCCAGGAAACCAGAATCGTCTTGAAGATGGAAGAGGGCCAGCCCTGCCCCCTTGAGAATATTAGCACAGGCTGAAAGCTTGGTAATTTGCAGGGAAAGCTCCCGTGTACATGCTGTCTGCCCATCACAAATGCCGCAACATTGGGTTTCCGGAGGCAGCGCCCGTTTAAGTACATACGCAGATTTCCTTGTAGCTTCTTTTCATCAGCCAAGATTGAAATGGCCTCTGTGCATTCGGCCTTGCAGCCGCCTGAAACCCTGTGTAATCTCCTTCCATCAGCTTTTCTTGCTGGATGTTTGCCTCTGGCGATTCTATTAAGCCTTTGAGAGTTGACCTTCCACACCAGGGGATCTGCTTTGGGTCCTCCCATTACAGCAGTGGAATGATGCTGTCACTTACCATTGGGGGGGGGGGTTGATTCTATCTGGATCTTTGTCACACCTAGGGATAGAGTGGGGATGTGTGAGCGTGTTACTGGTACATAGTAGGTAGAGGCTGGGAATGCCGCCAGAGCTGGCCCAGTCTGCGCTACACAGAACTAGCCAGCACACAGTGCAAATGCTGCCAAGCGTGAAACAGCCCGTGCTAGATCAGTTGGATGGTCCCGAGGTGTGAGGTGGTGTCCGTGGTCCCAACAACTACCTGGTAGGGCTACTTCAGAATCTCGGGGTGTCAGATCACACCTTCCCAGTAATTCTTTGCTTCATGTGACTCCCATCTTTGCATTTGGAACCAGAAAGCACTTTGCAGTTGCCTGTTTCTCTGCTTCCATTAACTCGGCCGGCCTACCTGCGTGAGGTAAACGATACTGGGTGTTTTGTTCTCACAACAGCCCTCTGGCAGCCACTGCGGGTCTGTCATCACCAGTGCCCTTGATGGCTCCACCTGGCACTTCTCTGCCTCTGAAGGGTGCAGCAGAAGAGGTCTCCTTGCCTTACTGGATGGGAACTGTAAGGTGATGGGTGCTTAACCTCCCAGAGCCTGGTCTGTTCCCTCATCTGTGACAGTGGAATTTGCAGGTTTGGGAGTGAGTGAGCTAAATGCAGTGGTGGGTGTGGAGAGACTGATCTCGTGTCCATAGGCCAGTTCTGTGCAGTGACACAGGGCGACTAAGGGAGGTGGACAAGCCCAGGGCTGGCTGACCTGGCTGGGAATTGATTGGGGCCCAGGCAGGGAAGACATCCCCCCACGAGGCTGGAACTGCTGCTCAATTCTGTAATCCAAGTAGCATTTATTTAGCCTCCGCTTCACTTTTTTTTTTTTTTTTTTTAAGGCTTTATTTATTATTGAGGGAAATAGGAAAGCAAGAAAGAGAACCAGACATCACTCATACATGCACTGCCAGGGATCGGATTCAGGACCTCATTTTAAGAGTCCAGTGTTTATCCACTGCACCCCCCCTTCCCTAGACCATCACTTCATCATCTTCTTCTTTTTAAGTATTTAATTAATTTATTTTTCGCTTAGAGATAGAGAGAAACAGCGAAAAGGGGGAGATAGAGATGGAGAAGTGGCTTCACTGCTTGTGAAGCTTACCCCCTACAGGTGGGGAGCAGGGGCTTGAACCCGGGTCGCTGAGCGTTGGAACACGTAGCTAATGTATTCGTGATGTATCTAGCCTCTTACATTTGACCTTTATTTGTCCTTCAGTTTTGTAACCAGGCCAAACTGGATTCCTAAAGTCTATTCTCATCATCTTTTGTTTTTTTTCTTCGTCTTCTTTCTTTTTGAAGTCTCTTTCTTTTTTTAAATTTCATTTTTCTTTGTTGTGCTTCCTCAAGTATTTCCACCATTTTTCCACCTTATTTTTTTGTGTTTTCTAGTCTTTTTTTTTTTCTGTACTTCCATCTTCTTCTTCCTTTCTGCCTTCAGAGCATCTTTATTTATGCCCCTCATCAGTTGGAAAGTTTTACATTCTGTCATTCTTCTGTGATTGCTGCTGAGACTTGGTGAGTATCTTCCCTTCCTGTGGAACATACTACCGCGATGGCAGAGCGCCTGCCTCCCTCCCCCACGCGTGGCGCTACCCCTGCCCTGCTTAGTGCTTACTCCCCAGAGCACTGAGTCCCTGGGTGTCTGGTGCCGTCCCTGTCACCCCTTGACCTGTGCTCTTCCCTTTCCCACCCTTCTTTCATCTCCCTTCTACTTTTGGCTTTCTCCATTCTTTTTTTTTTTTTTTTTAACTTTTTTGGATAGAAATAGTCAGAAATCGACAAGGAAGGGGGAGATAGAGAGACAGAGAGACACTTGCAGCCCTGTTTCACCACCCGTGAAGCTTTCCCCCCACCCCCATAGGTGGGGACTGGTGGTGGGGTTTGAACCCAGGTCCTTGCGCACTATAACGTGTGCACTCAACCAGTTGTGTCAGCCACCTGGCCCTGGTTTTCTCCATTCCTGAGATGCATCTGCCAATACTCCTTTGCTGAGGATTTGTGAAAATCCATTCTTGTCTGAAACGGCGAGCGCACGTCAGGTCTGCTGGTGGCTCTCCTGCCATTTGTTCTTTTCTTGCTCGCTTGGTTAAAATACTTCAGTGAATTCCCCAATGTCCTCAGAATCCAGCCAAGGCAAGATCATGAAGGTATTTTCATGACAGAGCAAGATGATCAGATTTATTCTTTTTTTTTTTCCTTTAAAGGTGTTGTTTTTTTTTTTCCTCCAGGGTTATTGCTGGGCTCGGTGCCTGCACCATGAATCCACTGCTCCTGGAGGCCACTTCCCCCCCTTTTGTTGCCCTTGTCGTTGTAGCCTCGTTGTGGTTATTATTATTGTCATTGTTAATCCGTTCGTTGTTGGATAGGACAGAGAGAAATGGAGAGAGGAGGGGAAGACAGAGAGGGGGAGAGAAAGATAGACACCTGCAGACCTGCTTCACCGCCTGTGAAGTGACTCCCTTGCAGGTGGGGAGCCGGGGGCTCGAACTGGGATCCTTACGCCAGTCCGTGCGCTTTGCACCACATGTGCTCAACCCACTGTGCCACCACCCGACCCCCAAGTTGTTATTTTTTTAAGAGGGAGACTGTCATATGTGGTGTCAGGAATCAAAACTGGGTCCCTCAGGCTTTACCCCTGAGCCACCTCCCTGACTGCTGGGTCACATTCACACTTCCCAGGCATCACCGAGTGACAGGGAAGAACGGACTGGAAGGGTCCAGACTGGGCACAGGAAGCCGTGTTTCCTTTTTGTGACTTCAGGGCGAGGTGTCTTTCAGCCCAGCAGAGCAGTGATTATGGAACCAGAGAGAGAAAGATTGCATTCTCGAGGGGGCTGTGAGCGATTAGCCAAGGATGAGGGAGGGAGAGAGAGGAGACGGGTACCCTGCTTCTTGACTGGTGGCTGAGGAGCCCTGGAAGGCTTGTGGGGCGAGAGGGTGAGGGGCTTCCATGGGGCACAGATTGTGTTCCGGCCTCCCAGGATGAGCTTAGAGCTTTCCCCAGGGCCCTAGGCTCTGCCTGTCTGGGGCCGAGACGGAGCCAGCCCCACTGCATTCGATGATGACAACCAGAGGCGCTTCAACAGGGAAGGCATTCCCAGGCTGTGTTCCGAGGTCGAAAAAGACCAGCTGGGCCAGTGCTTGAAGGTCTGAGTGGGCAGTCAGGAACAGGACTCTCAGGACAGGAGAACCAAGGTCAGAGGAGGCTGCAGGCACCAGGTCTTCGTGAAAGGGGGGAGTTTGTGGGCGGGTGCAGCCAGCAGGGCTAAGCCACTCGGAGGAGACAGTGCAAGGAGAAGTGGAAATACTCAGGGACGGAGAGATGGATCACCAGGGAGGATGCCTGCCTTGCGGTGAGTGCGGCCCCAGGTTTGAGTCCTGGTAGCCCATGGGAGTTGTTACAGTGCTGGAGGGAGCTTTGGTGCGGTGGTTTCTGCCTCTGTCTCTGAATGAAAAGGTGGCCAGGAACAGTGAAATCATGCATGCCCAAGGCCCTGGAAAAGAGAGGAGGAAAAGAACCCACTGAATCCAGCCAACAGGATTGTAAAGCCCATCGGTTGCCTTGCTAGGAATGCTTCCAGTGGTTTTGGGCAGTGGGAAGAGCAGAGAGCCGTGGGTTAGTTGCCTAGTCCACGGGGTCAGTAGTACAGTTTACCATAAGCAGCTTGGAGTTGGGGTGCTGACTCCCCCCCACATATACAGTTGAGAATCTTTGTGTTTTATTTATTTATCGACTCCAGGTTATCGTTGGGGTTCAGTGCCAGCACTGCAAATCCATTTCTCCCGGCAGCCATTTTTTCCCATTTAAATATATATTTTTTAATTGAATAGAAAAGAGAGAAATTGAGAGGGGTGGAAGAGGTAAAGAGGGAGAGAGAGGGGCCAGTTGGTGGCGCACCTGGTTGAGCACACATGTTACAGTGTGTAAGGATGTGGGTTGAAGCCCCCAGTCCCCACCTGCAGGGGGAAAACTTCATGAGTGATGAAGCAGGATTGCAGGTGTCTCTCTGGCTCTCTCCCCCTCCGTCTTGATTTCTGGCTGTCTTTGTCCAATAAATAATGAATAAATAATATTAAAAAAGAGATTGTCAGAGAGACACCTACAGACCTGCTTCGCATGTTATGAGGCATCCCCTCTGCAGATGGGGAGCCGGGGGCTTGAACCCAGATCCTTGCTTGGGATCTTGCACTTAGTACTATGTGCGCTTAATTGGGTATGCCACTGCCTAGCCCTCGTTTGTTTTAGAGGGAGAGACTGAGACCACAGCATACGTTTTCCCAGCCCCACACTAAAAACTGATTTCAGTTAATAGCACACATTTTTAGGCAACCTGCAGAATAAGAGAGAGATCGTTGTCTGCAAGCCTGTTCATCTTTAATGAGACGTGCATGTGCAGTAAGTCAGGGCTTTGCCAAAAAAGTCTGGGCTCATTCAGCCCCTTTATTTAGGTGACTTGTGCAAGGTCACTTAGCACAGTAATTGCTGAGTGACACTGGCCCCCAGCTCTCCTGACCTTGCTCAGTGCTCAGTGAAGCCTTGGCCTCTTGGGTCTTTAAGATGACAAGGAGCGAGGAGCTGCAAGGCCTGGGTTCTCCTGTGCCCAGTCCTGTTGCCTTTTTCTGCTGGACTGTGATGGTCTGAAAGTGTCACAGAGAGGCAGCACCAGCTTTCAGGAGAGCGCTCAACGTCCTTCTTGCCTTAGAAGGACAGACTTACATACCAGCTGCTGATCAGAGAGAGACTGAATATTGTTTTTCCTTTTCCCTCCCTCCCCCTCCCCCTCTTCCTTCCCCTCCCCCACTGCCAGGAGCCGTGGATTCGGAGTTCTGGCACTGAGTGGAGAGCCCCAGCACTGCCCTGGTGGTGGGGAAGAGAGAGAGAGCAGGAGATCGAGCCAGCCATCTGCAACATTGCTCTACTGTTTGTTCAGCTTCCCTTGTAGATAGGGACCTGAGGCTTGAACCCAAGTCCTCTGCATGGTTATAATATGTGTGCGCTACCAGGCGAGCCACCACCTGTCCGTCCCTGTGTTTGCTGTTTTTAAAGAAGCTATTTGAAAGTGGCATTTGCGATAGAGTGCCCACGTGACCATGCGCAAGGGCCCTGGTTCAAGCCCCTGGTCCCCATCTGCAGGGGGAAAGCGTCATGAGTGGTGAAGCAGGGCTGCAGGAGTCTCTCTCTCTATCTATCCTTCCCTCTCACGTTCTGTCTGTCAATAATGATGATGATGATGGAACCAGGGACTTGTATTGTTAAAAAAAGTTTAAAAGACATTTGAGGCAGTCATCAAGGAGCAGTCACAGTGTGGGTAGACTTCCTTAGGCTTTAAATCAAGCAGACAGACAAAATAATGCATAGTACAGTAACTTTTTGTACGCCTTTCAACTAGTTTTACCAGTTGTTAACTTTTTGTCCCTTTTGTTGCCTTTGTTGTTTTTACTGTTGTAGTTATTTATTGTTGTTATTATTGATGCCATCGTTGTTGGATAGGACAGAGAGAAATGGAGAGAAGGGGAGAGAAAGATACCTGCAGACTTGCTTCACTGCCTGTGAAGTGACTCCCTGCAAGTGGGGAGCTGGGGGCTCGAACCGGGATCCTTACGCCTGTCCTTGGGCTTCGCGCCACCTGCTGTGCTACCGCCCTGCCCCCAGTTGTTAACTTTATATCCTATCTGCTTTTTCTCCCTACATAGACTTTATGCTATAGAACTGTGCATAATACAGATAGATACACATGCATAGTAATTTATACCTAGTATAATCGCTACTATTATTTTACTGAACCCAGAGAGTAAATTGAAGTTTTCATTCCTAAACACTTGCCTGTCTTTCAGAAGAACAGGACCTTTCTCTTACATAATCACATTATTATCACCTCAGGTGATATTGACATAATGCTGTAAACCCAGAGGTTGCCACTGATGGCTTTTCTTTTCACTGTTTGTTGCAGGAGGAGACTGGGGTGGGCTGGGGGTGCCTTGGTCTCACTGGGCAGAGGCCTCTGGGCCCCATGCTTCACCTGAGTTTAGGTTTCTCCTTGCTGGTCTTGGTATTCTTGAAACTCATCCTCGGAGCAGTTGGAAAATGGCTGGGGAGGGGCTGCCACTCGGGTATACAGATTCCACTTGAGCTGGGAATGTGAACTAAAAGTTCAGGTCACAGTACAGCCTTGTCACAGTACAGCCTGGTCACAGTGCAGCCTGGTCACAATACAGCCTGGTCACACTACAGTCTGGTCACAGTATAGTCTCGACACAGTCCAGTCTGGTCACAGTACAGTCTCCACACAGTACAGCCTGGTCACAGTACAGTCTGGTCACAGTACAGACTGGTCACAGTACAGCCTGGTCACAGTACAGCCTGGTCACAGTACAGCCTGGTCACAGTGCAGCCTGGTCACAGTACAGCCTGGTCACAGTACAGCCTGGTCACAGTACAGTCGTCTGGTCACAGTACAGCCTGGTCACAGTACAGCCTGGTCACAGTACAGCCTGGTCACAGTACAGTCGTCTGGTCACAGTACAGTCTGGTCACAGTACAGTCTCGACACAGTACAGTCTGGTCACAGTAAAGTCTCGACACGGTACAGTCTGGTCACAGTAAAGTCTGGTCACAGTATAGTCTCGAAACAGTATGGCCATTTGCATGCACAGATATCCTTTCATTTTCAGAGACTTACAAGGATATCTAACTAGAGTCTTTTCTGATTAGTGAGTCCAGTGTTGCTTCTACCATACAAAAGACAAGCCCCTCTACTGGGAGGTATAGGTTTTTATTTTTTTTTTTAATAGTGAACCTTGGCCCTGTGAGTAGAGTTAAGCCGCCTCAATTAAAACTATAAATCAAACCCCTGCCTAGCACCAGGGGGCAGAGTTGGGTTTGCAGAGCCACCAGAGTGGGGGGTGGGGGGTGGGGGAGCTTCTCCAACTCCAGGCCCAGAGTCACATAATTTGCTTTGTAATCATTCCACCGCTCCCTCCTCCCCTCAGAAAAGTCAGTAATTAGCTTCTCCCAGTGCGATGAGAGAAGCCCTCTCCCTGACTTCCACCATGCCCTTTCCCCAAGGTTTGTAGACATTTGTGATTTCTCTAATGATGATGGCAAAAGAACAGCCTGTTGTCAGCCTCATCAAGATGTACTTGTGAAACCCCCAGAGACCAGGTTTGTTTTTCCTTCTAGTCTGTTCCGCAGTCACAAACAGTGTCCTTTGTGTCATATCATGAATTCCTATAAGGCGACTTTGGCCTTAGCGCATTGATAAAACATTAATGGATTAAAGAATTCCGGGGGGGGGGGGGTGTAGATAGGATGCTGATACCCAGTGATCATAGGGTAGGAACGGGTTCAGCAAGTCTGTTTAAGTTGCCTGTCTGTGCCCCCCCCCCCAAAAAAAAAAGGAAAAAAAAAGTGGTTGCATAAGGACAAGGATTATAAAGAAATTATGGTCTGTTTAAAAGAAATCCTCAGCCTCTTCCCAGCCTCATTAGCAATTAGCAGGAAAGTGTGAAGACAGGGATATGCCTTTCTCCCCAGTTGCTTCTTCATGGCATCAGAAGAGGCCAGAACACAACCAAGGCCTCAGTGCTGACCACCAAAGGCAGTGGCCTTTCTCTTGGGGCAGCCTGCCAGCTTCCTTGGCTCCCAAGTACCTCAGAGAATGTGTTTGGGACACCAGCATACCTACTTTTTAAAAAAATTTTAATGTTTATTTCCTTTTGTTGCCCTTGTTTTATTGGTGTAGTTATTATTGTTGTTATTGATGTCGTTGTTGTTGGATAGGACAGAGCGAAATGGAGAGAGGAGGGGAAGACAGAGAGACACCTGCAGACCTGTGTCACCACCTATGAAGCGACTCCCCTGCAGGTGGGGAGCCGGGGGCTCGAACTGGGATCTTTATGCTGGTCCTTGCGCTTAACCCGCTGCGCTACCGCCTGACTCCCACCTGCTTTCTTAAGTCCACATGAAGGTCTAGAAAGCTTTCTGCAATTAGTATTTATTCCTTCTTTAAAAATTCATCTCTATTAGGATACCAGAGAATAGCTCTTTTAGGTCTGGGAATTCTGTTTCTTTTCTTGGTACCATCAACGACCAGTTAGCACATCTAAGACGTATCCGTACTTTGAGTTTTATGTGTAGACAATGCACTAGGGCTCAATGCTGCGGGAACCTCATGTCACAGGAAGTGAGGTCAGCCCTCATGCTCAGGTGTGAGGCCCACAATTGTCCTCTCAACAGGAGGCAGTATTTTGGCCTATCTTGGGCCAAAGGGTCCTGGTCACTGTTTCACCTGCTACTTTTCTGGGCTGCATTTTGCTCTGTCTTTGGTCTCTCTTCAGATTTGGGTATCAGGAGCCCCGTACCCCTACTGCCCAGTGTTGTCTTTGCCAAAGCCAAACTTAGCATCGATGAAGCTATCAGGTCCGTCACTTTGGATTGCCTGCCTGCCTGCCACGTCGCTGGAGGAGCAGGGTCAAACCTCTGCTGTTGTTAAAAATTTTCGGCGGCTCCAGCTGGCCGGGCGGGCTAGCTTCACGGGCGGGTAACAGAGATGCGGAGACAACGGCTGGGCAGGGCAGCTGTATTTCTTTATTCAGGAACAACGATTCATAAACTAAGACAAACTAATCACCAAACAGAACTCTGCTGTCTCTTTGCGGCGGCGCAAGCACTCTCTCTTACTCTCGAACCCAGGAACTCTCCAACTCTGGGACTGTCTAACTCTGGCGGGGTTCCTAGGGGCGGGGCCAAGCGGGCCCGCGAAATTAACAGGACTGATCCAATTCTCTTGGCGGGGGAGAACTAGAACCCAATGTAAAGCTTTGAACTTTCTGCTGGTGCAGCTTTACGAAAACCACGACAACGACCCAGTATGAAACAAGAGCTCACTTAGTGTGGGTGTAGAGCAGTGCCGTCAGCCTGATTAAGACAGGTCTAATGACACCACGTAATGACTGTCACGCAGCAGTCAACGTCCTCTGGCGCTGGCTCCCACCCAGTCTTGCTCCTCGACACAAAGCCACCTCCACTTGTTTGTCAAGAGACTTCAAAATAACAAGTCTTTGTTTTCACAGACCTTGGGCTTGTTCTAAACCACTTTAGAGAGATGTGCTGGAGTGCTCGAAGCCCACAGACATAAAATGCCCAATTTCTTCTGTTGCACCAGAGAGTACCGAGCGCCAAGCACCAAGCCGGCTGTAGCTAAAATGCGCTTCCTAATTGGCACAGCACCTGCAATCAATTAGGGAAGCTTCAATTATCCAAACCCAAGCCACCCACCCAAAGATTCATTTTCCGCTCTATTTCCTATCAAAAACATAGCATATTTAGCTCTGGGTCGAGTCCCTCAACAGGGTACATTTCAGACACCATCGCTTTCTCATTAGCTGTGCTTGTGCCTGCCTGCCTGCCTGCCTGCCGACTTCCTCTCATGAGGCCACACCTACCACTGTTCCCAAAATGCTGAGATCGGCCAGAAAAGATGTCAATGGGGGAGCTTTTCTTCTGCATAAGGGAAATTGTACAATTGGTTTTTTTTTTTTTTTTTTGCCTGATAGGATCTCACTCATTTCCATCATCTAAAAGCCCGGAAGTGACGGCCTCTCTGAATGTAGTGCCTCTCAGATGCACTTTTCTTATTGTCCCAAGTCACTGTCCCATGTAAACACAGAGCCCCCTTCCCTTGCTGAAAATCAGGTTTTTTTTTTTTTTTTTTTTTTTCTGTTGTGTTTTACAGAGAAGGAACAAGCCATAAATCGAGCTGGCATCATTCAAGAACACGTGCAGCCACCAGGTAAACTTGGAAAACAAAACAAGGTCTCCTCTGTCCTGGGGTGTATGTGTGTGTGTGTGTGTGTGTGTCCTCTGTCCTGGGGTGTGTGTGTGTGTGTGTGTGTGTGTGTGTGTGTTGGGGGTAGGGGTAGTGTATTTGAAGTTTGTGAGACCAGACTGGGGATTTCCTATTTATTTCTCAGCTGTTGCCATTTTAGAGTGGCCACCCCAAGACTTCATCTTCATTGTTTAATTAATACTTGGGATTTGCCTCCAGGATAGTTTTGTGTATGTGCATGGTCCTCTCTGGCATTTGATAAGTGGGCATAAGCATGTCACAAGCATGCAATAAACTATGAAGTGTGAATAGCTGTTTTGTAGATTAACTTACCAAGCACTTCTTTAAACACTTCCCTCCTGGGGAAATACTTTTTACCGCTGAGCAGCTTTTCACTGACGCAGGGATTCTGCTTTATCCAGTCCCTTTGTGGCTGAATGGGTAGGTACTTAAAGATGATATACGTTGGTCGAGAATAAGAGCTCTCCAGCTTATTAGCCTTATAGTCTGTGGCAGCACTTAAAAAACTTCTTAGGGGTTGGCTGGTGGCACACCTGGTTGAGTGCACATGTTACAATGTGCAAAGACTCGGGTTTAGTAGTGAATCAGTGCTGCAGGTGTCTGTCTTTCTCTTTCTCTCTCTTTCTCCCCTTCCTTCTTTATTTCTGGCTGCCTCTACTCAATAAATAAAGATAATTTAAAAAATATATTTAACATGGGAGTTGGGCGGTAACACAGCAGGTTAAGCGAACGTGGCGCAATGCGCAGGGACCGTCGTAAGGATCCCAGTCCGAGCCCCCGGCTCCCCACCTGCAGGGGAGTCGCTTCACAGGTGGTGAAGCAGGTCTGCAGGTGTCTCTCTTGTTCTCCCCCTCTCTGTTTTCCCCTCCTCTCTCCAACAACGATGACATCAATTACAACAATAATAACTACAACAATAAAAAAAAGAGCAACAAAAGGGAAAATAAATAAATATAAAAAATTTAAATTTAAAAAATATATAGCATAACCAGCTACATTTCTTCCTGTTGTGCGATAATTTTCTTCTAAACATTATTAATGAGTATCACTCATACACATGATACCGGGGATCGAACTTGGGACCACATGCTTGCTAGTCCAGCACTCTAGCTGCTTTACTACTTCCTAGGCCTTAAATCTATCAGTAGCTACTTTTGAGCCCTTTAAGTGTCATGCCTGCCATACTCCTGCGCTGCTCTTCTGCAGGGTCCCGGCAGTGTGCCAGCACTCTCTCCAGTGACATGTCCACCCCACAATTCAATCCTGATGCCATTGTGCTTGGGGGGCTGGAGGAAGTGGCCGGAAGTTTTAAGAAACCAGCCCTGTTTGTTGTTCCTCTTTCTTGCTGTAGGGTTAAAAGTGTGGTCCGATCCATTTGGCAGGAAATGAGCAGCCTGTCATCAACTCTGGATTAATACAAGTGGACAGCGCCATGTTTCTGATTCTGCCGCAAGTCCAGGAAACCACCGAATGGTAGAACTGTCGCTGGAGAAGGAAACGCTGTCCTGCCAGCAGTGAGAGTCCTGGGCAGTGTGATCAATAGTTCTCTTCCTCTAGCCTAAAAGGAGCCCGGAACAGCCCTTATTGTTAGCAAGGCCTTCTCCATCCAGCTTACTTTCTAAAAACAAACAAACAAACAAACAAAATGACAGCGTCTCCCTCAGCTGTGTGTGCAGGAGAGATCCTTAGCCCCGACTCTTTACGCGGCCAAGCTGGGATGGTGGGCAGACAGCCCATGGACTCTCAGACAGCCATACCGGTTCTGCCATCTCTTAGCAAAGACATTTCAGTGAACATCGCCTCGCCTTTAAGCGTTCAAGTTGATAATATCCTTTGAAGATAGCAGGCCCCGGCCTTTAAGGAATTAACTGCACTATTGAAAGCTTCTCGTTATTAGAGAGAGCCCTGCATCAAGCAGAGCCCAGCTACATGGTGGGGGGTGTGCGAAGCAGGAATCAAGTTGAATCGGCATGGAAATCTGTTCATTAAATTGACTGTTTTTTCTCTCACAGCAGTGTGCTGAGGTTGGTTTTGTTGTTGTTGTTTTTTTTTTTTAATTCATCTTTATGAGCTCATTAAATCACATCAAGTTCAGTTATTTGAATAGGTATTGGCATGGTGCCTGCCAGTTGGCGTACAAGTAGAAAGTTGAAAGGTGAACAGCAAAATGTTGAGACAGGTATTCAGCACATGCTGATCCTCTCCCAGGCTCTACCCCCGCACTGGGTGCTGGGAAGGTCAGCATGGAGACATTGACTTGTGTCTCTGCTCTACGTAGGCCTTTCCTGGGCTCTCTGCTTTTACAAAGCCAACCTCTCTCACTGTAGATTTCCCATAGTGCCTTGCATATCACTGTAGACACTTTCTACGAACTGCCCAATGATACCATTTGCTTGTTTATTTAGCACTGCTCAGCTCTGGCTTGTGGTGGTGCTGGGGACTGAACCTGGGACCTCTGATACCTGAGGCCTGGAAGGCATTCTGCATAAGCATTCTGCTATCTCCTCAGCCCTCGAGGATGCCATTTTATGATAGACTGGGAATGTACTTAACAGAAAATCTAGCCCAGTTATGTATCAAAGATCAGTAGTTCCGAAACCAAACTCACCCTGTGTGGATGGCCTTGCCGAGCATTAAGTTGACCGTTAGTTAACACCTGAGTGAAAGAAGTTGACTTTGTTGGGATCCACCTGACCATGATTTCACTTGGATGGGGGGGGGGGAGGGGGCGGCGGGGTGGTAGGGATGGGATGGGAGTGGGATGTTGTTCATCTTTGAGTCAGACTTTCGGTGGGTGCTTAATGGAGATTCCTTCCTGACTACGGCAGGTGCTTGTGCCATCTGTTTTGGAAGACATCCAGGCAAGAACTTCATCTTTCTGCCTGATGTGACTCATCGTGCTGTGTTTCCCAGGTGGCCTGGCCTTGACACTGCCGCCAGCTCATCTGGGAGGTCAAAGGGCTCTGTTGGTAGCTGCCGTTACCTTCATAAAGGGCCTCACTCCAGGCTGGCAGAGGTGTGGCATCTGACTCTGGGCGGTGGCCCCCACTCTACAGAACCTGGTTGATGACTGAATGATTGAGGGCCATGCATTTCACCTGCCTTCCGGGTGGCAGTGAGAGGGCTAAGGATATTGGTGAAGTACAGTGAAGCAACCCAGAGTTCAGGTTCTTTGGTAACTTCTAATCTGATGATTTTCAAGAGACACCTGACACTCCCTAAGTGTTTTTGCTCCATATGCACTAATGTCTGGGATTTCCATCACAGAGCACTTTCCTTGCCTTTTTAAAAAAAAGTATTTATTTACTTTTGTTGCCCTTGTCTTATTGTTGTAGTTATTATTGATGTTATTGTTGGATAGGACAGAGAGAAATTGAGAGAGGAGGGGAAGACGGGGAGAGAAAGATACCTGAAGACCTGCTTCACCGCTTGTGAAGCGACTCCCCAGCAGGTGGGGAGCTGAGGGCTTGAGTCAAGATCCTTATGCTGGTCCTTGGGCTTCGCACCACGTGCACTTAACCTGCTGTGCTACTGCCCGACTCCCCCCTTTTCCTTGCTTTTTAAAAAGTATTTTATTTATCTTATTATTTTAATGAGAGCGAGTGAGAGACAGATACCAGAACATACTCAGCTCTATCTTATGGTAGTATTGGAGACTGAACCTGGGACCTCAGAGCCTCAGGCTTGAAACATGTTTGCATAGCCATTATGCTATCTCCTCAGTGCACACAACACTTTTCACAGATACACTTTCTAAAGCCAGTGGTCAGCAACTTCCTTTTGAAAGGAATATTATTTTTTTAAAAAAAAATTATTTCCTTTTTTATTGTCCTTGTTTTTATTGTTGTTGTTGTTATTGTTGTTACTGATGTTGTTGTTGTTGGATAGGACAGAAAAATCTAGAGAGGAGGGGAGAGAAGATAGACACCTTCAGACCTGCTTCACCGCCTGTGAAGCAACTCCCCTGCAGGTGGGGAGTCGGGGGCTGGAACCGGGATCCTCATGCCAGTCCTTGTGCTTTGCGCCACGTGCGCTTATCCCACTGCGCTACCGCCCAACCTCCCTGAAAGGAATGTTCTTGTAGGTCTCTGGTTCTACAGCTTTTTGGTCTCAGGACTGTGTGTCCTTAAAAACTTGAAAATTACAGTGTCTTTCTTGTCAGTGTGTATTGTGCATTGGGAATTAAAATAAGTAAAAAAAAAAAAAAGTTTTAAGATCTGTTACTTACTAAGAAATGGTATGAAAGAGAAAAGCTTTGCTATGTGCAGAGCTAGAGGTTGACTCTTGTTCTCTGCTAGCTGAGCTGTTTCTCTAACTGTAAAAACGAGTTTTTAAAATTTTAATTTATTTGGGGGCCAGGCGGTAGCTCACCTGATTAAGTGTACATAGTACAAAGTGCAAGAATTCCGGTTCGAGCCCCTGGCTCCCCCCCGTGGGGGGAAAGCTTCAGAAGTAGTGAAGCAGGTCTTCTGCAGGTGTCTCTCTGTTTCTCTCCCTCTCTATCTCCCCTCTCAGTTTCTCTGTGGCCTATCCAATAAAATGGAAGAAAGTGGTCACCAGGAACAGCGGATTCGTAGGTAGTGCTTGCACCAAGCCCCAGTGATAGCCCTGGAGGTAATAATAATAATAATAAATAGTAATTTATTTAAGAATATTAATAGGGAACTCCTATAGGGGCCCACATGGTGGTGCATCTGATAGAGTGCTCCCATTACCATGTGTGGGTTCGGGCCCCCAGTCCCCATCTGCAGTGCGGAGGCTTCATGAGCAGTACAGCAGTACTGCAGATGTTTCTCTCCTTTCTGGTCTCCTTTTTTAAAATTTTATTTTATTTTTTTATTTATTTTCCCTTTTGTTGCCCTTGTTGATTCTTATTGTTGTAGTTATTATTGTTGTTATTGTTGCTGTCGTTGGATAGGACAGAGAAATCCAGAGAGAAGGGGAGACAGAGAGGGGGAGAGAAAGACAGACACCTGCAGACCTGCTTCACCGCTTGTGAAGCGACTGCCCTGCAGGTGGGGAGCCGGGGGCTCGAACCGGGATCCTTAATGCCGGTCCTTGTGCTTCACACCACGTGCGCTTAGCCCACTGCGCCACCGGCGACTCCCTCTGGTCTCCTTTTCTGTCTCTCTGTCTCTTATCCCACAGCAAAAAGTGGCCGCTGGGAATGGTGAAATCTTGCAGGCACCAAGCCCCAGTGATAACCTTGATGATGACCAAAACAAACAAACAAACAAACAAACAAACCCTCATGGAGATGACGATGACATGTCTGTTTTCCAAGAAGAGGAAAAAACTGGCACATTTCTTTACTGTCTGGCTTAAGGGTTCTAGATTTTCCAATCAGCTTCTGCATTAGATCTGTTGCTCTACCGCATGTGGTCCCTGGAAAACTTTCCCATACACAAGCATGAGAGAAGAGTAAAAAGGGCTGGTCACAATCTTTATATTGTCACTGTCATCTCGTGAAAATACGAGATGGGGAGGGTGGGGGCTGGAGACAGCTCACCCAGTAGTGTGCACACTCGACCACGTGTGGCGACTCTGGTTTCAACCCACAGCTAGAGTTGAGCAAGGCTTCCTCTCCTACCCCCCCCCTTTCTCTTTCCTCTCCTCTCCTTTCTCTCCTCTCTGAATCTCTCTCTGACTAAAAAAATAAATAAAACATTAAAGACAAAAATAGGCAGAGGTCGCATCTAATTCGGCCTCTCTCTCTTCTGACTGGGACTTAGCTGCATAGATGAGCCTGAGGGCCGGGTCAGGTGTTCCTGCTGTGTGAGCAAGATTTGGGGCTTTTCTGCTTTGCTTTGCTTTGCTTTGCTTTGCTTTGCTTTGCTTTGCTTTGCTTTGCTTTGCTTTGCTTTGCTTTGCTTCCTTCCTTCCTTCCTTCCTTCCTTTTCTTTCCTTCCTTCCTTCCTCCCTTCCTTCCTTTCTTAAATATTTATTTATTCATTCTCTTTTGTTGCCGTTGTTGTTTTATTGTAGTTATTGTTGTCGTCATCATTGTAGGATAGGACAGAGAGAAATGGAGAGAGGAAGGGAAGACAGAGGGGGAGAGAAAGATAGACACCTGCAGACCTGCTTCACCTGTGTTAGGATTTAGCAAACTTCCCAGGTTCCCTTTAGAAAACAGCAGTTCACAGCAGCCTCCTGCACTTTGGGGCCGCCTCTGACTTGTTTCTCTGCGTTTCTAACAGAGCCCCTTTGTTTTCAGCCTCTGTCCACAGACAGTGGTTTGCAGGAGGGAGAGGAGAGCGAGCTGCCCATTTCTGTGCTTTTCTGCTCAGTGTGTGCTTCCAAATATGCCTAAGCCACTTAAGCCTCATAAGCACGATGCTGGAATATTGGGGTCAACACGTGGAAGGGACATGCAGCTTGCTGAGCTGAGCGAAAGCCCAACAGGGCATGTTCCCTCTGAGAAGCTCAAATGAAGACAATTGTGTTTAGAAGAAAAGATGACCGTGTCTGGTTTTGAAATGACAAGGAAAGCGATTGATCTCAGGGCTTAAGCAAGATCTGTTTTCATGTATTGTAATTGCTCAAGGTTTTTATTCCTGTTCTATGATGGAGGGAGGGAGGAGAGAGAGAAAGAGAGGGAGAGGGAGAGGGAGAGGGAGAGGGAGAGAGAGAGACACTAAGAGAAAGACCACAGCACTGCTTCACTATCCTTGCACCTTGCAGCTTCCCTTAGTGCTCTGGTGCTCTTGTATAGTCCCAGGGCTCGAACCCAGGGCCTCACACATGGTAAAGTGCCTACTTCACTGGTTTAGCTATCTTTTGTCAGCAAGGTATGTTTCTCATGATGACTATTTTCAGTTATTATTTTTTAAATATTTATTTATTTTCCCTTTTGTTGCCCTTGTTGTCTTTTCATTGATGTTGTAGTTATTGTTGTTACTGATGTTGTCATTGTTGGATAGGACACAGGGAAGTGGAGAGAGGAGGGGAAGATGGGGGGAGAGAAAGATAGACACCTGCAGACCTGCTTCATTGCCTGTGAATTGACTCCCTTGCAGGTGGGGAGCTGGGGCTTGAACCGGGATCCTTGCATTGGTCCTTGTGCTTTGTGCCACGTGCGCTTAACTTGCTGTGCTACCGCCTGGCTCCCTATTTTCATTTTTTATGTGTGCCTTGACTTGGTGTGAATTCACATTCCAGATATAAGATGTCCTAGAGCTGGGTGGGGGGGGGGGTAGGTCAGTGGTAGAGGCCCTGGGTTCAAGTTACAGCACCACATGTGATGGATCACTCTGTTGTCTCTTTTTCGTGAAAACAACAGTAAAGATAAAAAAAAAACAACATTATTTTCCAAAAACCTGAAGAGGTTAAATAGATCATTAACCAGTGTTAAATAAGCCATTACTGGACTTTTGCAACCAAATGTTTGGGAATTGGTTGTTGCTCGTCTCTGACTTCTGAAAGTTAGGTTTTGTCTTTGGGGAACAACTTAGGCAGTGGGCTGGGCATCCTGGAGTGCTCCCTCCTGGCTCTGCACTCACTGCGAGGGTGGCTGCACTGTCCATTCCCAGTGTGGGCTGAGTGGCAGCTTGACCAAACACAGTGGGTTCTGGTGATGCTGGGAGGTGACTGCAGGGTCAGAGAACTCAGCACAGCCGGGAGTATTTCCCATAGAGAAACTGGAAAATGGGCCAAGGCAATAGCTTCCTGAGCTTCTCGAATACCTGGTGCATTTCCATAGACAAAAAGGAGCTGCTGTGGGTATGAATTGTGTCCCCTCAAAATTCATAGTCAAAGTCCTGGTCCCCAGCACCTCGAATGTGACACTGCTTGGAGACAGGGTCCTAAGAGACATAACCGAGATAGGAGAGAGTGGGCTCAGTGAGGACCAGCCCAAAGTAGCTGGTGCCCCTCTAAGAGGAAGAGGTTAGAGTCACCAAGTTGCAGATGCTACCATGACGCCAACCTGACTTCCCCGGACAGACAACCTCACCAATGTACCCTGGAACCCCAGCTCCCCAGAGCCCTCTCCCACTAGGGAAAGATAGAAACAGGCTGGGGGTTTGGATCGACCTGCCAATCTCCATGTCTAACCGAGAAGCAATTCCAGAGACCAGGCCTTCCACCTTCAGCACCCCATAATCATCCTGGGTCCATGCTCCCAGAGGGATAAGGAATAGGAAAGCTTTCAAGGGAGGGGTTGGGATATGGAGCTCTGGTGGTGGAAATTGTGTGGAATTGTACCCCTCTTATACTATGGTCTTGTTGACATTTTTTATATTATAAATAAATTTAAAAAACAGGTTAGGAGAGCCTATGGAGATGCAGGAAGATCTTGGCCACCTGTCAGCCAAGGAGCTTCGCTGGAAGCCAACCCAGTCAGGAGCCTGGATCCTGAAAGGCCACCTAGTTATGGTGACTCGTGCAAGCTGACACCCTCCTGATGTCCCTTGAATCTGCTGAGTATCATGACAACATTGCTAGTTGACATTTCTCTTTGTACTCAAGGGTCATGGCCTTCTCAGTATGTATGTGCTAAATGAGTGCGCCATACTTAGTGTTACGGACTGGTACTCAGCAGTAAGTGTGTAAGATCTAATGTGATTGGAGGGTTAGAGGGATGGGAGTCAGCAGCTGCGGGTGGGGTTGGGGTTGAGGCAGCAGCTTTAAATGTGGAGACCAGAGGAGCTTTGAGAAGAGAGTAGAAGGAGGTAACAGAAGGCTCCACATAGGGAATCCGGATGGAGGTAGGGAGAGCAGACTGTGAGGTGGAGACATGAGCAAACCTGACACAAGACTGGGGCTGTGAGGGGAGAGAAAGCAGGAGGACGTGGACTCTGAGGTGGGAGAGAGCAAGTGAGGGAAGAGGTTCAGGGTCTTCAATTATTATTTTAAAATATTTATTCTCTTTTGTTGCCCTTGTTTTATTGTTGTAGTTATTATCATTGTTATTGATGTCATTGTTATTGGATAGGACAGAGAGAAATGGAGAGAGGAGGGGAAGACAGAGAGGGGGAGAGAAAGATAGACACCTGCAGACCTGCTTCACCGCTTGTGAAGTGACTCCCCTGCAGGTGGGAAGCCGGGGGCTCGAACCAGGATCCTTACACCAGTCCTTGTGCTTTGTGCCGCCTGTGCTTAACCTGCTGTGCTACCACCCAACTCCCCAATTATGTATTTTTAAACAGAAAGGTAGAGAAGCAGACTGAGTGAAGAGACCACAGCACCAAAGCTTTCTTCAATTTGGTGGTACTCTGAACTCTCTCTCTCCTCTCTCTCTCTCTCTCTCTCTCACACTCACTCTCTCTCCCTTATTAAATACACATTTAGGAAAAATTACAACCCCTCCACAGTGAATCTGTCATATGCAATCCTCTCTTTATTTTTCAATATTTTAATTTTTTTCATTTCAATGAGAGAAAGAGAGATGCCAGGGCACTAATCAACTCTGGCTTATGGTGGTTCTGGGGATTGAACCTGAGGCCACAGAGCCTCAGGCATGAGAGAACCATTGTACGGTCTTCCCCTTCCCCTGAAATCTACTGTAATAGACCACAGTCCATTGAGATTTCACCCTGTATTCATTTGTTTATTCATTCATTCTTCCTTCCTTTCAGTTTTTTTATTGCCACCAGGCGCTATGAATTCACTCTTCCCGGTAGTCACCCACTTTCTCTATCTCCCTTCCTTCCTCTCTCTCTTTAATGTTTATTTATTTGTTCCCTTATGTTGCCCTTGTTGTTTTACTGTTGTAGTTAATATTGTTATTGTTGTTATTGATATCGTTGTTGGATAGGACAGAAAGAAATGGAGAGAGGAGGGGAAGACAGAGGGGAAGAGAAAGACACCTGCAGACCTGCTTCACCACCTGTGAAGCGACTCACCTCCAGGTGGGGAGCCAGGGGCTGGAACCCAGATCCTTATGCCGGTCCTTGCGCTTCGCGCCACGTGCGCTTAACCCACTGTGCTACCGCCCGATTCCCTTTTCTCTTTCTGTCTGCCTGCCTGCCTGTTTTCTCTGTCTCTTTTTTTCTATCTTACTTGATAGGATGGAGAGAAGTCAAGAGAGGAGGGTGTGATAAAGAGGGGAAAAGAAAATTAAAAAAAGAAAGACATCTGAAAACCTGTTTTACTGCTCATTAAGCTTCCCCCCTACAGGTAGGGAGTAGGGACTCGAACCCCGGTCCTTGTACTCAGTCGTGTATACAAAGCCCCCTGCTTTGTTTCTTAGAGCACATCTGAATGAGATATCAGGATTTGTCCTTGTCCTCCTGCCTTATTTTGCTCAACATGATTGCCTCTTCTCATTGTCACTTCCCAAACCAACAGCAATACCCTCAAACCTTGGTTTTAGGATCTGCCTTTAGCGTAAAGGAACATAGGTTGCTGTAGGACTACTTGCTGGGAATATTAAAGTTGCAAACCACCTTCTTAGACACACAGTAGTTGAAGGCTCAAATGATCACCTCTGAGGGAGAGGGCTGTGGCTTTTGAAGGAATCTTTCCCTGAACAACACAGCTGGGAACCACTAAACTGACCCCCTTCCTCACTGGACACAGAAGGGCAGAGGTTAGGGGGTGAAAGGCCAGAACAGGATCATGGACCATTAATCCCCACACCACACCCCACTTCTCCATTCTTTTCACTCCACCCGTAGGAACAGGGCAACTTCTTTTGGAGAAACTGGGAATGCAATTTATTTGGAGAACATGTTGATGATCAAAAAAATTACCCTTTCAAAAGCGCGGCCAGTGAATTCCACCTGTTAGGAGCTAAATTGCCTGCAGTGACAAAATGCTGAATATTACACCATTGAATGAGCTTCCTGGCGGCAATAGCTGCGTACGCCACACAGAACAGCAGCAAGGGCACTGTGCCCAGTTCTGGAAGCTGTGTGCTGTGATTACAGGCCGGGCATGTAGTAGGTTCCTTGGTCTTGAGTGAGTGGCATGACTGAGCCCCTCCTGACCTCTTTCTCCAAACGTGGGCAGAGGAGTTTTTTTTTTTTTAATATTTTATTTTATTTATTCCCTTTTGTTGCCCTTGTTGTTTTATTGTTGTAGTTATTATTGTTGTTGTTATTGATGTTTGATAGGACAGAGAGAAATGGAGAGAGGAAGGGAAGACAGAGAGGGAGAGAAAGACACCTGCAGACCTGCTTCACTGCCTGTGAAGAGAGCCCCCTGCAGGTGGGGAGCCGGGGGCTTGAACTGGGATCCTTAGACCAGTCCTTGCACTTTGCGCCACGTGCACTTAACCCACTGTGCTACTGGTGTGCTACCGGCCGACTCCCCGGACGAGGAGTTCTTGATCTAGGAAGAAGATCTGGTTCCCAGTCTTCATCCTGTTACAGGAGCCTGAAGGGCCCCCCTCACCTCCATGCCCCACCCCTTTGAGCCTGTCTCCACATCTCTAGGTAGAGAATTGATCTAAAGCTCTCAAAGGTCCTTTTAGCTCAAGAATTCCAAGTCTGAATGCCTCAATGTTCCCACACAGCCCTTTCCAGCTCCCAGAAGCTCTGATCGTATTGGCTTTGGAATTGATCTGTTTCTGAGATTGATTCTTCCTTAGCCTAAGTGAAAATAAAATGATACCTTCCCTCCAGTCAGGTGAATTCCCCAGCCCGAAGCTCAGAAATGAGCAGAGAAGTGTCAAGTGGACTTAGAAGCGAGGGCAGCCATGGCAGGAGGTGTTCTGAGACCTGCTCCCGACCAGACACTAGCCACTTCTGAACAACTCCTCTCCCTTAGGGGGAGGGTGCAGGTAGGAAAATGAGGCCAAAGACCCTACTCTGCCAAAGTCAGGAAAAGGGGTGCTCCAGGGGCAGACACGAAGGGCCAAAGTTTTTTTTCTCTTTCTTTCTTTCTTTCTTTTTTTCTTTCTTTCACTTTTTCTTTATTTGTCTCCATTTGCTGGAGCTCAGTGCCAGCACTACAACTCCACTGCTCCTGCTGACCCTCCTTCCCTTCCTTCCTTCCTTCCTTCCTTCCTTCCTT